>NC_056744.1:441326142-441526142 GCF_019279795.1 Protopterus annectens | reverse complement strand
TTCCTCTATCCTCCCTCTCATTCACACACATGTATTATGTCTTAATCCTGCTGACCTTCATTCCTCTCCTCTCTAGAGCATATCTCCACCTCTTCAGGGTCTCCTCAACCTGCTCCCTACTCTCACTACAGATCACAATGTCATCTGCAAACATCATAGTCTACGGGGACTCTTGTCTGATCTAGTCTGTCAACCTGTCCATCACCATTGCAAATAAGAAAGGACTCAGAGCTGATCCTTGTTGTAATCCCACCTCCACCTTAAACGCATCCGTCACTCCCACCGCAGACCTCACCACTGTCACACTACCCTCTGACATATTCTGTGCCACTCTTACATACTTCTCTGCCACTACCAACTTCCTCATACAATACCACAACTCTTCTCTGGGCACCCTGTCATATGCTTTCTCTTAAGTCCACAAAGACACACTGCAACTCCTTCTGACCTCTGTACTTCTCCATCAACACTTTCAGAGCAAACATGTCATCTGTAGTGCTCTTTCCTGGCATGAAACCATACTGCTGATCACTGATCATCACCTCCCTTCTTAACCTAGCTTCCACTACTCTTTCCCATAACTTCATGCTGTGACTGATCAGTTTTATCCCTCTGTAGTTACTACAGCTCTGCACATCACCCTTCTTCTTAAAAATTGGTACCAAAACATTTTTCTCCACTCCTCAGGCATCCTGTCACTTTGCAAAATTTTATTAAACACTCTGGTTTAAAAACTCCACTGCCATTTCTCCTAAACACCTCCATGCTTCCACAGGTATGTCATCTGGACCAGCAGCCTTTACATTCTTCATCCTCTTCATAGCTATCCTTACCTCCTCCTTGCTAATCCGTTTCACTTCCTGATTCACTATCCCCATATCATCCAACCTTCTCTCTCTCATTCTCTTCATTCATCAGCCCCTCAAGTACTCTTTCCATCTGCTCAACGCACTCTCCTCACTTGTGAGTACATTTCCCTCACTGTCCTTTATCACCCTTACCTGCTGCACATCTTTCCCAGCTCTGTCCCTCTGTCTAGCCAATCGGTACAGGTCCTTTTCTCCCTTCTTAGTGTCCAACCTTTCATACAACTCTTCATACGCCTTATCCTTCTTCGCCACCTCATCTTCTTATATTCCTGTCTACTTTCTTCATCTCTCTGACAATCCCACTTCTTCGCCAACCTATTTCTCTGTATACTCTCCTGTACTTTCTCATTCCACCATTAGGTCTTCTTGTCCTCCTTCCTCTGTCCAGATGTCACACCAAGCACCTTTCTAGCTGTTTCCCTTACTAGCTCTGCTGGAGTTACCCAGCTAGTCGGTAACTCTTCACTCCCACCCAGTGCCTGTCTTAACTCTTCCCTTAACTCCACCTCACAGTCACCCTTTTTCAGTTTCCACCATTTGATCCTTGGTGCTGCCCTCACACTTCTCCTCCTCTTTTTGATCACCAGCATCATCCTACAGACCACCATTCTTTGCTGCCTAACTACACTTTCCCGTCACCACTTTACAGTCCCCAATCTCCTTCAAACTGGCCCTCCTGCATAGGATATAATCAACCTGTGTGCATCTTCCTCCACTCTTGTATGTCACCCTATGCTCCTCCCTCTTGTTAAAATATGTATTCACCACAGCCATGTTCATCCTTTTCGCAAAATCTACTACCATCTGACCTTCTGCATTCCTTTGCTTAACACCATACCTACCCATACCTTACCCATCAGTTCCTCATCCCTTCTGTTCCCCTCACCAACATGCCCATTGATGTTCTAATGCTCATATATAATGTTTGGCTTCATAAATTCATGTATAATGTTTTCTTTTGGTGTTCATGTTTACTTTGGTGTTTTAGTTATAATCCTTAAAAATTTCTAAATATTTTCATTTATTTATTGTTTTATTTGACATTTATTTACCAGGAAGTCTGACTGGGCCAGAAAATGCCATTTACAGTGAAGACTCGGGGAGAAAAGCTCCACGATCACAGTATTTCAGAAATCAAGTACAAATATTTTCAATCACAAAGTATCATGTTACGCTACAAAACATAAGGGTGAAAAAAAGTTGTAGTGAGAAAAACATGGAACATACTTTTCATAGTAGAGTGCAATGAAAAACAGTGACATGAGTTGAAGAGAATATGTGAGGAAAATTTCAGTAATTTGTTACATACGTTAATATGTGGTAAATTAGTCCTGAGACAGTTCTCATTAGATAATTAAAGAGGTAGCAGAGATTATATGATTAGAGACAGAGTTGAAATTAAGTGATGTCGTTGTATGAGAGAGGTGTTCATGTTATGGTTATAGAAGGTGGAAGGGTGGAGAGAAGATTATAAGAAGAGTTCATGCATGTCATCCTCTTTCCACACACACACACACACACACACACACACACACACACACACACACACACACACACACACACACACACCACTAATGCTGTCTGTTTGCCTTTCACTCTGTAGTCCAAGTAGGTTTCAAAAGAGAGCAAGCCTGTACGGTAAGTTTACATCTTAATGGGATCTGTCACTGACATGACCACATGACTCAATGAGTACAGAGCCTTGTAAACAAAGTGAACCTGGAGAGATGAGCTTTGGTTAAGCAGTCTTGATAGGTCCATCTTTGGGTGTTTGTAGACTTTGTCTGCCGAGGTATATCTGGCTTTAGAGAGATGCCAGTCACATGCCTTAGTCTTGGATTACATGTCAGTGTGTGATTGACAGTGGAATTTAATGCCAGACCATAGAAGAGCAACTTTTTCTTTCCTACCCCTTTCTGCTAAATGCTGTGTGTCAGTTTTTCAAGTGTCTGATATGGTTATCTGCAGCTTCAATATGGAAATGTATATATCACTTGAGTCTCTTTCCATTTTGCTTTGTTCTTAACTTGAAGAAAGGAGGACAGGAGTGGAATTGCATGCACATATTTCAACAAACGAAATGTTTGAAAATATTTTTGCTTTATTTTTGGGCGCTTTAAGTGAAGACTGAACCCATTTTGCTGTCTAGTCAAAATAGATGTAGTTTGCTAAGCTTAAAGGTAAGCCCTTTGTTTCTGCATATTCTTGCAAATATAGACTGCTGCTAAGTTTATTTTTTGTTCTTGCTAACTGTTATTACAAAGGTCTGTTGATGGTCGTTTTTTTTCTTCAGAAAGGCCATATGAGTTGGCTTATCCGAAAATACTTAGTAACCCAAGAACAAGATGAAGCTGAAGGTATAAAACAGTACAGCTTATTGCATTTCAAGGGATTTGCTGCAGTATAGCCTGGAAAGTGATGCAATCTGTTTTCTAAAGACCTTGGAATATTGACAGCTGTCATCTTTTCTGCATTGTACTTTACCATGTGTGGGGCTGACACCTTAGGGTCCTGACATCAACAGGGCTTGAAAACACACACAAAATTAATGCGCGTGTTAACATTTTATAACAACTCTTTTTGCTGTTGTTTTAATTAAACATTGCTTAGAATCTGAGTAACTTCCCTAAAACCTGTCCTGTTATCTACCTTTAAGCTTTTCCTGCACAGTATGAAGTAAAGTGAAAACTATCACTACAGTGTTGCATTGTGGATGTATAAGTGTGTAGTTTACTCGCATCTTCATAATTCTGCATGCCACAGACCTACACCATTTTTTTATATATAAATATGATGGCTTCAGTTTATGTCCAGTGTAGGTCAATGTCACTGGCTCAGCACACTTTCACTTAATTGTCCTTAATTTCTTGCCTTCAGAATTTCCATCTCCACTCTTATTTTCGTAATGGGATGTCTTCAGAGGCAGTTTTTCTATCCAAGTGACTTGTGTATAAAAACTACTGCCTTGTCACATTTTTATTTTTCAGTGTATCTGAATCAACAGACATTTCAACAGCATGTGTAACATTAAATGCCTTATCTGTGCTTGTGGTCAATTTATTGTGACTTGGAAAGTAACTTGCACAGGAGTTAAGTAGCACATACTTTAAAAATTAATTTCACTTCCATTTTCAACATTTATTGAATCACAGTAGAGGTTCACTTGGTATCTTTTTTTTGGGGGGGATACTTTTTCTACTTTGTATCTTCTTGTATAATATTTGATTAGTTTATCTCTTTTGTGCATAGTTTATAATCTGTTTTTCGTAGTTGTCTAATCTGTTTTTCTTAATTGTATGCATTCATTATCTTCACTGGTAAACTAACAGGACTATTTTAGCCTCAGTTGCCCTTGAAATAAGACTGCAGTTTTTCTTGTTCATTTGTCATAACTGACTGCCAGACCTGAAATGGGGGTAGCCTTTTGCATAGGCATGTGCCATTTCCTTTGTCTGTCAAACTAAAGTAGCTTCATTGTGCTTAATTTCTCCTTCCTAGGCAGTGGCTTGTCCACCTTTGGGTTTCCTGTTGTGTGCATTTATGGTGCACTAGTTAGTGCTTCTAGCAGTTTAGAGTGATATACTATGTATTTTCTCTGGTTTCGGTGATTTTGTCCATTGGTAGATGTTTGGTTGTGTTTGGCTATGCTTTTTTTTTTTTTTGGAGACTATGCTTTCATGTTTAGCTGCTACTCTATTTAAGAAGCTACTAGGTTTACAAAGTGTGATATTTGTGTGGCCATAAAATTTGTCTGTAAGATATGCAAGCAAAATGTATGACTTGATTAGGTGCTTCTTGTCTTTAGGAAAACTGAAATTTGCAGGAACTATTTCTGCAACTGTAAGTTCATTCACGTGTAATAAAGAAAAATAAAAAGCCAGTCACTTGCTAAGGATGGTGGGAAGTCTAGTTTGGTTATTGTGTTTATGCAGCAGCCAGCAACAGTACAAATATTTATTTATTTAATTTATTTGAAGTTTGTTTACCAGGACATAGGCCTGGTAGAGGACCCTTATCCGCATCATCCTTGGATGTAAGACAGTGCATCATGTACAGTATACAGGAAGCTTGCAATTTGCATTTAAACGTAGTCAAGCATAAGTGTAATGTCATGTACATAAAGTTGAGCATTAGTCAGATTGGTCATGTAACCACTAATAATAATGACATATTTTAAGAGTACTTCTTAGGGAGCACACCTGAATTTTGGTGAGAATGAGGTGGGGTGTGCTCGACATTGGTAAGATTGAAGTGCTGTGTGGTAAAAAGTTGCCAGAGATTAGGGACTGCATTGGCTGGGTGATTTCATAAGGAGGTGGTAATGAAGACGTCAAGAGTGCTTGCTTCTGGCTGTCCATTTGGGACAGAAAGCAGAATGAGGCCACCATCACAAAGCAATGCCCAAGGTGCTCTAGAAAAGCAGGTTGTGTCAGGCAAGCTTCACTGTGTTGTTAGGCCCTCTAGAGTCTTGTTAGTTGTAACTTTCCCTACTTGCCAGACTAAGACCCATACTCCTTTCTTAAACCTGTAGTTTGAAGCCAACAGCGTGAATAATCTTGTCAGGGCGCGATACCCTTTAAAGATAATTTCTGTTGAAAGTCCAGCAGTAGGAGATCATATTGAGCTAAGTGAAAAATGTTTTCTGTATTTTGTAGGTCCATTTCCCCAACTAACACCACCTAATAAGCTGTCCTTAAATGCCTAGCATGGCTGCTTAACCAGGACCATTTTTATTGCTTCAGTATAAAGATAGATTTCTCTGATATTGTAGTTTGCCTTCCTGTCACTCCCTTGGTCCAGTCAGTGGTGAAGCTGTCTCTCAAGCCACCTAAGAAAGAAGTCCCCTCCTTGGGTGGTCTTAATTTTGTACTGAAAAAATATCATTAATCCACTTTGAGTTCTACTCTTCATGACAACTACATTTTTTTCCTGGAAAGGCTCATTTCTAGTGACCATTTCCTCAGTTAGGAAGGTGTTTGAGCTTCGACCACTGATAATACAAAGAGCTATTCAGGACATTTCAAAGAAAACGTCTGCCATAGAACTAAATTTGTCTTCTTGTCAAAGGTGATGTGTGAACTGGCTCATTCCCAGACTGTTCAGTTACTATTCTTCCATCCTAACCCTTAGGAAAAGGAAATAAAGGATCTTGCATCAACTGAATATTCACATACTGTTCAGATATTGTGTAGCAGGAGCCAAAGAAAATATGCGTTCTGAGCAGGTCTCTTTCTTGTCAGGCAAACTGCATCTAAATTGGTAGCAAACTGTCATCTTTTGTTGCAGAAGCAGTTGGAAATGCCTAGGAGGACCAGTGCAAGCCCCTTATAGTAGAACAGCTGCAGCCACAGAGGACTTCAGTGAATGATTCAGCTCTGAGTATTTGTAAGACAGCCACATAGGAGTAATTTCATGTCATACTGTTTGTAAGGCAATCACAAGGAGAAATGTGCACACCTTCTGTGTACATTACTATCTGAAGCTTTAGTTGGGGAGCAAGGTGTAGACTTTGTAACCACTGTCCTGAAGGGCTTGCTGTAATATCCTACCTGTGGGAGCAGTAGCTTCTTTAGTATTTTTCCATAGGTAAAGAATTGCATTGCAGCAGTGACACCTACATTGAATATAATATAGTTTTATGATTGTACTTACTGTAAACATATATCATTAGTAGGGTCTCTGTTGCAGAATGTGTTCCCATCCACATTCCCCTTTCTTTCCTGAAAGCTTTGTATCCTATACCTTATGTGGACAAGGCATGTGCCAAAAAACTAATGTCAGTGCACTACTGTTTTCCAAGCAGGACCCTTTTCTTGGGAGGTCCTCCAGGTAATTCTTTAGGCACCCAAACTCTGAGAGGATAGAGGTAGGAGAAAGTTACTCCATAGGGGCTTTACAAACTGGAAACTGGGAACTTTGCATTTTTGTTTATTTAAAAAGACGCTGCACACTTGCTGGTGGCAGTCCAGCCAAAAAAGAGCTAAAGATGACACAGGTTACTCAACTGTTTTTAGCTGTACATCACATGATACCTCAGCCTAGAGGAGGAAACCATATATTCATTAGAATGCTGAAAGTCAGCCTGGAAGGCAGTATGGCTTACTGTGGATAAGGAGCTATACTGCAGTAGTGACCCCACTCAAACTTGTACAGTTATGGTGAGTGTACTTACACAGCTGTAAAGTTTTCTTTAGTAGTTGATACTGAAGTATCAACTTATTGTTTCATTTGTTGCATTCAACTGTCCATTTTCTCCATTGTGTCCATGTCCGTGTGTTCAGGTTTAACTGTTGCCTGGTTCAGACCATCAGAGACCCGTCTAAGTTGTCATTCACAATCACCATAACATGACCTCAGCATCACCAAAACTGGCTTTAGAATCAGTTAATACTAGACCACTCCAGCATTTGTATTTTGTGGTCTGTTAAGTCCTGTAATGCTGTTCAGGGCAAAAATGCTTGATAAAAGCTGCAGAGAAACACATTTTAAGAAATGCATGGTTAGGGAAAGATTAATTTTCTGTTAATAGCTGATGGACTACAAAGCCTCATTTATGTAACTTTGCACTCACAGAAATAATTTGGCACCAAGTTTGTATTAAAGTTATTGAATTTGCACAGTGAAGCATCTTATATTGGTAAGCGTTTGTTTTTTGCAGCTCTTACTTCCCTAGGGTTCTGATCCTCGGTGATGCAGCGGTAGCATTGTTGTCTCACAACAAGAGGTTCTCCCGTTCGATTCTTGGCTGGAGTGCATGTCCTCCCCTGTGGTTGGGGTGGGCGTTCGAAAGACATGCGTAAATGGGCGTGCCTTCATTGAAGGTTGAACCTCGAGCTGGCACCTCGGCGTTCGTGAAAATCTACTGCCAATCATTAGTGGACCGGAGTTCCGCTGTGGCGACCCCTAACCGGGAAAAGCCGAAAGGCAATAACAACAACTTCCCTAGGTTCTGAACAACAACAGCTGGGACTCTTGCCATTGCAAAGAAAAGAATGTTGGTGGCTGGATATGTATGGTTTTGGACAAATAGAACATGCTGATGTAATGATGAATGATTAGTTGTCTTAGCTAAGGAAGTTCTTTGCCCCATTTCTATATAAAAATGCTTGCGAGGGTATGCGCTGTAGTTCTTTAAGTTATTCTGTGAATGTAATTTGTGCACTGGGGATGTGATGTTTCACTTTTCTCTTGGTTTTATTGTACCCTGTTTGAGGTGCAGTGGTTTGTAGTATACTATATCCATGTAATTACATGTAGTGTTAATACCATGGTGCTTAATTCATACTTACTAACCAAACAGTCTGCATTTTTCTTGCACTGTGCTCAAGTTACTGGCCAATATGTACTGTATTGTCAGTATGAAGTGCTGATGCTCAAGTGTGACTCATCACTGCACTTGTTTTGCAAGTAGCTATTTTTTCCATATGTATTCACTAACCATAGACAACTTTTGCTGAGTGTTTAGTCATTTACACTTGGCTTCTACTTTTTCTTTAAATCACCAGTGACCATGTTCTGTATTTTTTTCACCACAGGTACCCCTTCATAGCTAAGCCTTATATTTTCTTAATACAGCCCAAGTTCTGAACTCTGACATTAGCTAGAAATACTTTGGCATGTGTGTGTTACACAAGTGTTTAGTAAGTCCAAGGAGTTGTAAGTACAAGGCAGAGGCTTTTAAGCTGTTTTTTTTTTTAAATTTTAATAGAAACATCCTTATTATCAAAGCTGCATTTTTAGCAACGGTAGGTTTCTCAAATAAGTTTTATAGCTGTTAATGAGAAAATATGTGCATGGTATTTCACTAAGTTGTATTCCATTTTTTTTTTTCATTCTTCTTGCTCCATTCTTTTTAGGATCTGGTTTTATAATGTGTAACAGTAAAGAAAATCATGACAGTGATGCAGACCTTGATGTAGACGGTGATGACACACTCGAGTATGGCAAACCACAGTATCCTTTAAGAAAAAAGAGAAAAAACTCATTAACCAGATATCCTGCTTTAGACTTGTATTGTAATCTTCTCTTGTAGTTCTGGGCTTCTTCTTGTCTAATCCTTTTCTTTTAGATCATTTAATTTTTTCAGTTGCTTCTTTCTGTCTTTTCTAACAAGGTTTTCCTGTCCCACAAAGTGCCAGGTGTAAGAAGTTATGCTGTGTGTCATTCACTTACATATGCACACACACACACACACACACACACACACACACACACACACACACACACACACACACACACACCCCTACCGTTTGCAGAATTTAAAGCCGCTCTTTTCTTTCTTTTTTTATGTAGTTTGACCATATTTTCCAGTTTAAAGATGTCAGTATGTATACACGGCAGAATGTACAGTGGATATAAAAAGTTTATACACCCCTGTTAAAATGCCAGGTTTTTGTGATATAAAAAAAAAATGACACCGCAATAAATCATTTCAAAACTTTTTTCACATTTAATGTGATCTATAACCTGTACAATTCAATTGAAAAACAAGCAAATCTGTTAGGGGGAAATATAAAAAATAAAAAGTGTACAATAAGCTGGTTGCAAAAGTGTGCACACCCTTAAACTAATACTGCGTTGAAGCACCTTTTGATTTAATTACAAAATTCACTCTTCTTGGGTAGACACCTGCCAACAATTAAAGAGACTCTGAGTAACCCCCAAATAAAGTTCAGTTGTCATAGTAGGATTTTCCTGACATTTACCCAGTTACCTGCTACAGCAAAAGACATGGTTCGCATAGAACTTACAAAGCATCAAAGGGATCTCATTGTTGAAAAGTATCAGTCAGGAGAAGGGTACAAAAAAAATTCCACATCAATGGATATACCATGGAACGCAGAGAAGACGGTCATCAAAAAGTGGAGAAAATATGGGACAACAGTAATGTTTCAAAGAAGTGGACGTCCCTCCAAAATTGATGAAAAGACAAGGTGAAAACTGGTCAGAGAGGCTGCCAAGAGACCTACAGCAACACTGAAGGAGCTGCAGGAATTTCTGGCAAGTACTGCATGTGTCAACAATCTCCTGTGTTCTCCATATGTCTGGGCTATGGGTAGGGTTGCAAGACGGAAGCCTTTTCTTACACAGAAAAACATTCAGGCCCAGCTAAAGTTTGCAAAACAATACATCAAGTCTCCCAAAAGCATGTTGGGAAAATCTGTTATGGTCTGATGAGACAAAGGTTGAACTTTTTGGCCACAATTCCAAAAGGTATGTTTGGCGCAGAAACAACACTGCATCACCAAAAGAACACCATCCCCATGATGAAGCATGGAGGTGGCAGTATCATGCTTTGGAGTTGCTTTTCTTCAGCTGGAACTGGAGCTTTAGTCAAGGTGGAGGGAATTATGAACAGTTCCAGATACCAGTCACTTTTGGCCCAAAACCTTCAGGCATTTGCTAGAAAGAGGAATTTCACCTTTCAGCACGACAGTAACCCCAAGCATACATCCAAATCAACAAAAGAATGGCTTCACCAGAAGAAAATTAAAGTTTTGGAATGGCCCAGCCAGAGCCCAGACCTAAATCCAATAGAAAATCTGTGGGGTGACCTGAAGAGGGATGTGCACAAAGAGATACCTTTGCAGTCTGACAGATTTGGAGCGCTTTTGCAAGGAAGAGTTGGCAAATATTGCCAAGTCAAGATGTGCCATGCTGATAGACTCCTACCCAAGAAGACTGAATGCTGTAATTAAATCAAAAGGTGCTTCAACAAAGTATTAGTTTAAGGGTGTGCATACTTAAGCAACCAGCTTATTGTACACTTTTTTATTTTTTATATTTTTTCCCCTAACAGATTTATGTGTTTTTTCAATTGAATTGTACAGGTTGTAGGTCACATTAATGGTGAGAAATGTTTTAAAATTTATTGTGGTCTCATTTTTTTATATCACAAAAACCTGGCATTTTAACAGGGGTGTGTAAACTTTTTATATCCACTGTAGGTTGCCATTATAGCCCTACACTGGAGCACAGCATTGCCGTGTGGCTGCCCTGGTCGTCTGTTACTGTGGTGCTCCTGTCAGTAGAAGAGTGAAAGTGAGCATGTTCTTATTGCAGACCATGGAGTGGGCAGAAGAGTATTCTGCTCTGACTGATGGTGCATGTGTGCAGGTGCACGCTGCAGTGTCCTTGGGAGAAATAAAGAAGGTTGCAGTTTTCTTTAATCTTCTGAGTAACTCTTTGCATTTCAGATGTTTGTCTTGATTTTGACCTTGTATTTGCAGTGAGGCAGAGTAGACTGTCTGGGTTTAGCAATGATGATGACTGGTTCTGGTGTATGTCAGTTGGTGTATCCTGTCAGACCTTGGCGTGGCGTTGTGTTATCTTTGACTTGCATTATCTTCATGGTTAGTTTGCACATTAATTGTGGTGTTAACATGTTAAACTATCTTAACTCCTCTGTTAAGATATACGGAAGCTGACATTATTCCTTGCACTGGGGAGGAGCCAGGTGAAGCCAAAGAGAGAGAAGCACTTCGAGGCGCAGTCTTAAAGTAAGTACGTTCGGAAAGACAATGAAACACTGCTATGCCTTGCTGCAGCAAGTCTTAATTTGGTCCATTACTTTGTCTTCCTTTCTTTTTTATGTTTCTGTAGTGGTGGAACGCCCAGTGCCAGAGTAACATCAGAATTTTCCAAGTGGACCAACGATGGTGAGTTGAGTAATGTGTGCTTAAGTGCATTTTTTTTACTGTCTTAATCTTTCAGTTCTTTTTCAGACTGCTTGGTATAACAGTCCATCTATTTACTAAATTCTAATTCTCATTCACTCACTCCGTGTCCTTAAAGTAAGAAGGATAGGACTCTGGCCTGTACTTGGGCAAGGAGTGTCCTTACAGTAAGAAAGATAGGACTCTCTCCTGTACTTGGGAAAGGGCTGCTATCATTCGGGTACACCTGGGGGTGGGGGTGTGCGCTTTGCCGGCATCTTATCAGTGAGAGCATTTGTCTATAAGTCCAAATCCTGCCCTTGTGAGAGATTGGTTACCCTTATTACTTCAGGAGCTCATGATGCCCTCCCCCTATGAATTCATGCTCTGCTTCTTGCAATCATTAATAAAGGCTTCTCCTAGTTGTTTGCTTGGTGAGCAAAAAAGAATGCCACCATGATACTCGCAGCAAGGTGCCTCTCCTCTGAGGGATTGGAGTTGGGTTTGTTTTGCTGTGCCACATCTTCTCCCTAGGATGAACTTCCCATTCTCCCTTGTCAGCGCTTTCAAGTACCAGAATGTCTAACTGAACTCGAGTTGCCTGCGCCGTAATTAAGCCTTCATCCATCTGTGCTACTTATGCCCAAGGAGCAGATCTGACTGGAGTTAACTGATCAAAAGACCAAATTGTCCAAACCCATATGGTTGACATTTTGGATCATCAAACCATTTTGACTGAGATTACTTTACAGTAGAGATCTGGGAATTTGCTGTTTTTCCCACTGTAGTGTGATCTGGGAGTTGGTATAAATCATTTGCGGGGGGGGGGGGTGCAGGGAGGTGTGCCCCCTGCAAAAGTGTTTGTGTTGTTATCAAGTGTTGTATGGATTTTGTGTCTGCTTTTTAATTAACTACATTGTCGATCACATGGTGTCAACCCTATGGGTTTTGACAGTTTTTTTTTTTCATAAACTGACTTAGATCCAGTCTGACAGTGTAGCTCATCCCTCTTGACTTAAGCTTTATTATTATTGTCAAATACTACTGTCTGACTTGTATCCCTACAAATATTGTACTCATTTACACTCCTGAGATATCTGTGCTGCTTTTCTGTATAATATAGCTTGAAGTCCCTTCATCCCTGTGGAACATTTCATAATACTGGAGGAAGGAATAAATACAATGTGAAACTACTGAAGTATTTCAGCACAAGTATTGTGGTGTTTGGGATCTTGTAGTTCCTTCAAGATGGGATTTTCTCTAGGTCTTGCAATGTAAAATGTTTAGTCTATAGAAATGTTGCAGTTTGATTCTGGTGTAAAAAAATCCCCTTATGTTTCATTTGGCTTTGGTCTTCTTTTTAAGTCATTTTGACCTGTTGCCTTTTTGTATAGTCACTCTATAGACCATCTCCCTTTTTTCACCACCAGACTTGTTTTGGTTATGTCTCATTCATCATCAAACAGGCTTTTTGAAGTAAAGCATCCCCCTTCCCAAGTACACAAGTGCACACACTCACGCACATGTGCAAGCGCGCTCACACACAGGTACATAGTGCATTACATTTTTCACAGTAATTGCATCTTAGGTTTTTAACTCAGCAGAAAAAGATCTGAATTTCTCTCCAGTGGCTCTTTGCTGCAGAAAAATACTATACACTTTCAAACAGTTAATATCTCCATTATAGCATTCATTTATGTGTATCACAGCTGCACTAACTGATGAGACTGTACTAACTTCTGTAATGTGCCCTTGAGTCCTGAGGCACTCCTTTTTTTTCCAGTATACCAACAAGGTAACACACAATTACAGCAAATACCATTTACTACACTTGCATTTTGATAGCTGCAGAAAACTATTAACGAATGCCAATCACAACTGGTATGTCAACTGTTCAGTAAGAAGTTAGAATATTGCCCACATTTTTAGACATGGTTGGAACTTGTTTTTTCAACTTGTAGTACAGGTTTTGACATGGTATACAAAAATGTTAAGTTTTGATAGTACAGATGCAAGTTTTTGATTTGCTAACAAGTGCCAATTTCAGAAGATTTTCTTTCCATGAAAATTTTGTATATGTTGTAACTGTATACGAAATATAATGTTCTTGCTGTTGCTGTGTATATGACCTACCCATTCTGCAAAAAATCTGTTTTAGCTATTATTCTTGTATCCACTTTATTCAGTCTTGCAGCAGGTTCCTGTCATACACCCTTTAACCTTCTCATAATCCTCTGACACTTTTATATTCATTTTTGCTCTCAGAAATTCTGTAAAAGTGACAGCTTGTAATAAATGAGAGCAGTACATTTTTTTTTTGCTAACTGACACAATCATATGATTTGCGTTTAGGGTGCTTCAAATAACTTTAACCTCAGACATCCAGGTAATAAACTCATTCTTCAATCCACTTTATTCACTGAGTCTTGCATGAAATTACTGTCATTTTTCCCTTTAATAATACTTTTTGTGTACTTCCAGTTTAACATAATCCTTAAGATAATCTTCTAACCTTGTTTGTATTCCTTTTGTTTGTCTGAAATTATGAAAGGGGGGCCTAATAAGTAAAGGGAAGAACAGTACCTGCTGCCTTTGCATGTGAGCTGTCTGGCGCAGCCTGGGGGTCTTTGATGCATCCCCTTCTGTCTGCACTATGATTAATGAGTTGGGGGATATTACGTTTTTTTTTCTGTGCACCTTTCTCGTGGAACATAACTATTGTAAATTGGTGGAAGCAAGCAAGCCAGGTATTAGGAACTCCTACATAGACAAAATAGAAGAGGTTTTTCCACTGGTGTTTGACAAAGGAACCAAGATCCAAAATTTGTTGAGACATCTGTGATTCTATAGTATCTGTCTGAGTTTGACTGGGCTCAAGTATTTTTCCATCAAGGTACGTCTGTCAGCTAGTTCATGGACCCCACCACCACCTTCTTTGATGGCTAGGCAGTCCGAACACTCTGGAAGATAGCTTTAGAAAGGTGTTGTCACTAACATGATTGGTAGGTGATGATTGCTGATGTTCTTCGTGTTTCACTGTTGCAGTCATTACATTTGGGTAATCCTGCTGGCAGGTTGCCCTCAGCCGGCCTGAATTCCAAAGTCTTGGGTCCTGCATCGGCTGCTGTCGCCCCTTCCCTGACGTCAGGTCGTCAGGGGTATAAAAGAAGCAGCTGACGCCATTTTCTTCAGTGAGGTGTTGTCACATTAACATGATTGGTAGGTGATGATTGCTGTTTTCTTTGTCTTTATGTATTGTAACTTTTCAGAAATGGACCTGTATGTGCACTGCCACTTCTTGCTTCTAAACAAGACCCGGAGAATGTCCACTTGTGTGCTGCTGTTGCTTGAATAATGGATGAAAGACTTAGCTGTGATAGACACAGCTCTTTTTTTGACTTTCGTCTTACTTTGCTTCCTGTATGGGAGTAACAGTAGGGACCTACTGTTGGTTTATACTTGGCTTTGTCTAAAGTTCCTTTTCTTTTTCTTGCCCATACCATTTTGATCACCTAGTCTTTTGATCTTTTATTGACCCACTCGCTGTACTGGTAGCATCTCATAGGATCTCTCCCTTTTCAGGGATGGTCAGCTTTCTTGGTGACATTGTCATGTAGCCACATAGTGAGACCCCAGAGTTGAGTCATGTGACCATAATCCACTGGTGGCACCCTCTGGCTGAGCTGCATCCCTGAGTTTTCCCTTTTCTAACTGAAATCATTTATTACTCGCTAATGTTTGTGTGTACTGTCTTCATACAGGTCCCCCAGCTATCTGAGTCATGTGTCCATATCTGGGCTGTGATCTTCACATGAGGACATTACAGTGGTAGAAAGGCTGTTTATCTTTTGTCCGCAGATATAAGGGCTAGCCATAGGCTATTCACTCCTGCCTTTCCGTACTAGTTGTTAGGTACTGGGTTTCCTATGTGAACCTGAGTTGTTTTTGTTGTAATTGAGGATGTAATGTTTACACTAACAGAGCCACTAGTTCTTTCTGATGTATAGTTTTCAGCCATATGTGTATTAATTCAGTTTGTTGCTTTCATCATTTTGGAGCTTACAGTGCCATCATGGCTGTTAGAAAACTTCTTTCTGGACTTCAGTCTCTTCAGCTTTGTGTGTAGCAGCTTAGCATGTTACCTTCATCATTTTGGAGCTCCTAGTGTTGTCATGGCTCTGAGAAAAGTTTTCTTGAATACGGTTATACCATGAGTGTAGAAGCACTTTGTCACAAGTCTTGGGCTCTGATTTGAATTTGTTTACTTGACCTACGCATCAGATGAGTATAAAACCTGTAGTTGTTTGCATCATAAATGTTTTATTTTTGAATAATCTTGGTAGTTCAGCTAGAGCTTTGGCCTCTCTGAAGTGAGTACTTTTTGATTCTCTGCTTGTATTGTTTAGTAACACCACCACTGAACTATAGATTTCATAGGTTTGTAGGTTCATAGGTAAGTACTAGGCTAGCTGTCCTTGCAGGACATTTGAAGCTTAGTCCGTTTCCCTCAAAGGTGAGAATCAAACTCTGTACATTGTCTGTGAGGTAAACACCTTAACTATTATGCTACTCCAACCCCTTGTTGAGAGAAACTCCTAATCATTATTCTTTTGTGAAAAATGGTTGTTGTTTGATAGAATGAGTGTCAGGTGTGCGGTAATGCACACTTAATTGAAACATTGGATTTGTGCTGTTTGCGTGGGGGAAAGTTTGCTCTTCTCCAACCTGTATTACCTTTCTCTACATTATTGTGTGCAATATGTCATTGTTTACATAAAAACTCTGAATAGCTCACTTCATACTTCTGTAGCACTAGAAGAACTGTGAGTTGTACGTTTGTGGTATGTGTGTGCCTCATTTATTATAGTACAGTGTTTTGCATATCCTTATATTTCTATTCCTGCTGTTGTATTTCTGATGTAAATAGAGCTTTCACATTTGTTTTACTTTATTTTCTTTTTTGTATCTTATTTTTTGTATTTATTTTTATTTAATTTTTTTATTAATTTGTCTTCCTTTTGTAAGTGTGTTTATGAGCCTGAGTATCGAAAATTCATGCAGTGATGCACACTTTTTCCTGTGGGTTGAGCTGTATGACAGTAAAGTTCACTTTGACTTTGACTTTAGTAGCCCGGGAGTTGAATACTACCTTTAGTGGTGTAGCCAGCACAGCTTACCTGCACAAGATTCCAATTTTTTTACATTCAAAACTGCATTCAGATTGATAGTGTTTTTTCCAGTATTATAGAGCCATGAAAAGTAGTGTTTGAGTTTTGGGTGTTGATGTTTAATTGAAGTTTATTTATCAAATGCTGAGGCTGCTTTCCATCTGAGTTGCATTTATTTTTTTTATTTTAGGTATTGCCTTGATCCCCTTCCAGTCATTTGTATCACCTTCTGTTTATGTCTCTTGGCTTGAATCGCCAGAGGAAATGCTGTTTTATATTTTATATGCTCTTAGCATGTTGTGTTGTTCTATGCAGCATAATAAAAACACTTAAGCTTCTTCATTTATTCTTGGGAAGAATGTTTTTACACTCTCCGAACAATGATTGTTACAAGAACAGTCTGATATTTTGAACAGGAAATAAGAACATTCTGGTAAAGAGTTGCTTCATTAGGCACATTATGCTTTGACAGACTACTGAATATTTAACTTGAAAGATGCTGCTGCAGTTCCTTGTAATTCTGTGTACTGCATACCTGTACTAGGGTCATATAGTGCCGTAGGTTGACTATTCCTGATGAACCATTTTCTTTTTATTATTATTACATTGTGTTTTTCTGACGTTCTTGCAATACTGCTTGCACACCTCTCACCCTACTGGTGCTTGGTTGGTCTTCTTCTATGAGTGTAACTTGGTAAAGACTGTAGTTAACTCATTTTTCAGAGTAGTACTAAGTTTGCTCAGTCATACCCTTTCACTTGTCATATGTGACTGTGGCCGATGTTTGTTGTTTCTCAGACCACCTTGTAGCAAGTCGGAAGGTGTGACCATAGCAGCATAGCATGTTGCCTTTTGTAGAGGCAAAAGAGACTATGACCTGGTGCCTCCTGTAATTGTATGCCATTTTATATTGCTACATTAGCATAAAAGTGAGATAACCCTTAATTACACATCAGATAAAAACTTCCTGTGGAGCTTTGTTTTTTTTTGTGTGTGTCCAGAGAAGATCTTTCATAAAATTGTTGTTGCCATACATTCATCTTTAGTTGTACCATCAAAAGATACTGCCAGGAATCGCCAATTGTACTGACTGCGTTTTTTTTTTTTCTTCTTGTCTCAGAAATGCCCTCAACAAGTAATGGGGAGCTCAGCAGACAAGAGTCATCACAGAAAACGTGTAAAAACAGTGAAATTGAGAAGTAAGTGTCTACAGGTCTGCAGTTAAAACACTTTTCTTTCTGTACTGTTCATTGGCTAATCTTTAGCTTACATTATCCTTTTTAAACAGGAATGTGACTAGCATTTTCAGGATCCTTTTTATGATCCAGTATGTGGGTTGGACTTTTCTTACTTATTTTAAATGTCTCTTTGAATAGATTATTTACTGGGATTGAACTTTGTTCATGTTGTGCAGGTGATGAACATAGGTAAGTAGCAGGCAAGTTTTCAAGGCAGCATTATTGTAGTAATGTTCAACTTTTATAGTAGCCTAGTTTGCTTATGTTTTATTTTTTTATTTATTAATATTTGTTTACCCGTAAAGTCCAACTTGGAACAAAGCCAATTTTCAGAGGAGGCCCCGGGAGAAATGCTCCAGGCGCATTTCTTTGTAGCATGGGAGGAAACCAGAGCACCCGGAGTAAACCCACATGGATGCAGAGAGGACATGCAGACTTTGCATAGGAGGTATCCCCAGCCGAAAATCAAACCGGAGAACCTCTTGCTGTGAGGCAACATCGCAACCGCTGCACCACTGCGCCAACCATTCACACCTTTGTTGGACTGAGGCACAGTGAAGTGCTATAAACTCTTGGCCGGTGTGTGTATGCAAGCTGATTAGTGTAGTAATGCACAGCAGTATGTGTATTCTTCAGACTTGTGCTCATCTGCCAAGTTGTGATATCACACATACAGGGGTGCATTGCTGGTTATGTTTGTGTATTGTATTTAATTTGTGAGTGGTTTCCTTCCCCATTTCCAAAGTTGTGGAGTGAACTGGCAGCGTTCAACAGGTGTGTGTGTGTGTGTGTGTGTGTGTGTGTGTGTGTGTGTGTGTGTGTGTGTGTGTGTGTGTGTTTTTGTGTGTTTTGTGATGGACTATTAGTTTCTCTTCTTTGAACCTGTTGATCATTGGGTTACACACCATCTCCTCAACTACCCTGAATTAGATTAATATACTAATTGGAGAAAATAGTTAGTTTAATTTCTGTGATGACTTGGATATAGCAGTAGACTAGAGGAAGCAGCTAGTATGAACAGTGTCTGTTAAAATGATAAATATGATCAATGCAGTCAAATAAATGCACAGAATTATTCTGGTGGGTGTAGACCATTAGAGATTAATTTTGCTTCTTGAGTAACTGCATTTTTTATTGTGTTTTTTTTTTTTTAAATACATTTCCAGTACTGGTATAAGGAAATACAGAATCTAATCCAGAAGCAGTATATAACTTTGTTTCTTCTAAACTGTGAGTGCTGCCAGCCCTGTTCACTGGTTACCTTGCTGTCACACTGCAAGCCTAAAAGCTCAGAGTCAAATTGCTTACGTTTACTGTCAGTTTCTTAGGCCCAGGTTTTCACGGGTTTACCATAGTGCATCACATTTTTAATTGTATCGTCTCCAGCTTCGCTGTTGTTCCTTGTGAGTATGTAAGGAGGAAGTTGCCGATAATATATACACAGAGCCTGTCTTCTGATGTCTGCAGCTGTTCAAAATTCCTTGTTTTACAACAAACATAATGACTACATGAGCTTAATGAGCTTCTAATATCATGGAAGAAAATCTCCTGAAGTGGCTGGATTATATATCCCCTAGTCTGAAGGAGGTGTTGGTTGACTTTTTATGTGTAGGTTTGCAATCTTGGGACTGCATATATACTTGCTGACATCAGACCCAAACAAAGTTAAAGTTCTAAGACATGAAAAAAACACATCTAAGATGACATCTTTGTTGTGATTAGCAGAGTCATTTTGGAAAGGCTCAGATATGGAATGCAAGCCAAAAGTGGACAAAAAAAAAACACATTGCAACAGAAAGTGACAAAAAACAAAATAAAGGATATAAAGATCATGACCAAAAGAAACCTCTACCAGCTGTACAGAAAGTGAAGTCACACAGAGCATGGCTTTACTAGTACCTCGTGAAAGTCTTGTAGTAACATTTCGGGAATCGTTTAACTGTTTGGGGTTACAGTTCATTGTATCCCTTTGGGCCTGCAGACATCTTTGATAACATCAAAAGATACTCGTGTACAACACAGAGCCCATGCATTTCCATTTCCATTTTGCAGTGCAAACTGGTAAATGTTTCATTCGAGTTGATGACCAGAATTTTTTTCTAAGTTCGCACATGGTGGAAATGCAAAACTTCAACCAGGGCTCATCAGTGGTATTTTCCCTGTTTTGTGCTTGTTCGGTCCAAAACCATAGTAGAAGACCATTGATGGCCTTCCAGATCACTGTTGCAGTATTCCTAGTCTGGAAATTGGACGCCCTCTCCATTTTATGGAAGGGGATGTTTCTTTATGCCTTCCCTCCCCTTACTCTCATTCCATATGTCCTGTTCAAGATGAAACGGGATGCTCCCAAAGTCTTGCTGGTGGATCCCTTTTGGCCCTGACAGCATTGGTTCCGTCTTCTTCTGCATTTAGCCAAGGGCAGTCATCACAAGTAACCTCACAGGGTGGACCTGCTTACACAAGACGAGGAATCTCTCATCCATCCCCACCTGTCCACTCTTCATCTGACACTGTGGGTGATAGGATTTTAATTTTCATGTAGACACCTTTTTTCTGAGGGCATGCTTAGGGTCCTGCAGGAGGGCAGGAAATCCTACTTATCCAAATTGAAGAGGTTTTCTTTTTGGTGTCTTTCTCGTAACCTGGATCCACTTTCTGTGGATGTCCAATTGGTTCTGTCTTATCTGTGTGTATTGCTGAATGCTGGTTTGACATAATTTATTGAGGCCCACTTATCAGCTATTTCTGCTTGTCTGCTTCTAGCACACCTTTAGCTTCTAGATTTGAGGCTAAGCAATTTTTTAAAGGTGTCCTTCTTATTAGACCTCCCAGGAAGCCTGCCCCTCATTCCTGGGACCGTAATTTTGTTTTGTAGAAATTGACTCGGGCTTCTTTTGAGCCTGCTGCTTCAGCTTCCTTACAGCATTGTTCTTGGAAGACTGTTCTTTTGCTAGCCCTTACTTCTGCCGGGTGGGTGTTTGAGCTTCAAGCCGTTCATGCTAATCTTTCTTTTTGCCCAACATGGTGAATGAGTTGTCTCTTAATCGGTCTATTTGCCCACTTTTTCCCTTCTCCACAGTCTGCTGGTGAGAAGGTTTTTTACAGTTTGGGTGTGCATAGACAACTCAGATTTTAATCGGATAAAAGCAAAATTTTTCGCAAATGTGATCAGCTTTTTGTTACTTCTTATCCTAGATCTTCGGGATTGCCTATTTCCAAGCAAACTATTTCTTCTTGTATATCTAAAGCCATTTCTTTTTGTTATTTTTTTTCATGGCAAGACACTTCCTTCTTCTATTAAGGCTCATTCTACTAGGGTTCTTCTGGTGCTTTTTTCAAGGGTTTAGATACTAACTTTATTCTTAAGGCTGCTACCTGGTCTTTTGGGCATACTTTTTACCAAGCACTATAAGTTGGATGTGATGGCCAGGGCTAGAGCTGGTTTTGATAGGGCCATCCTTCAAGGGTTCCTAGAGGTCTCTGTTAGCCCGTCCTCCTCCCTCTCTTCTTCTTCAGCTTTGCACTCTTCCTATTGTAAGGAATACTGCAACAGTGAAATGGAAGGACATAGAACAGTTGTGTAAAATCTTACCATAACGGTAGATCTCCTTCTCTTCACTGTTGCAGTATTCATTTCCTTCCTCCTCCCCCTGTTTTTCTTCCTTTCTGGAAGTACCTGGTACCCTTCTAATTCCTAGACTGGCGTTCCTACTGCAGCTTTCATTTCTGAGCATGGTACATCCAAATGTCACCTTTATGCCCTACTCTGTCTTTGGGAAGCATACGTGTGACATACTACGTACCCTTAGCAGCCTAAAGACTTTGGTATACTGGCTGGACATCGGGCCGCCCTTGGCAGGGGATCCCTATTGTAAGGAATACTGCAACAGTGAAGAGAAGGACATCTACCCTTATGGTAAAATTTTGCACAACTGTACTTTCTCATTTTGAAAGTCTTTGGCAAGTAATTTTTTTTACTGTTTTGATGATTCATACTTGTAAAATTAACAGAAGTGTCTTTGACACCTTTCCTGCTAAGTCATTATGCTATTTTAAAATTGACTGACAAGCACTTTTGTATAACCAAGATGTAGAACCTTCTTATGGATTTTAAAGCAGTCTGGGCACAGTTCAGTAAGACAGCAGCTATAACTCTTCCTGCATTGCTAGTATGCAAGACTATTGAATGGGCTACGTCTAAATGAGAAGGGGATAGGCATCTTTTTGACTGCTGTCTCTTCTGTGTCTGAGGTGGACTTACCAGTTCGTTTAGGTTTTAACAGAATCTGACATTTTGAAGTTTGAAAGCACAAGAAGTTAAGTTAATGATAGGTATCTGACACCCTTGTGTGTCTTTTTTTTTTTTTTTTTTTTTCTAGTGATAAAGTTATACCTTATGTAGGTCACAGACCCAGTGTTGCAAGTTGCCTTCAAGATATGCAGCTGGGTGGCTGTGAATTCCTGCTGTCCAAAAGATATTCTACCATGGAATAGGTTTGTGTTCCAGGGCACAGGTTGGGGCATCTGGACACCTTTTGAGTTTCTAGAAGTTGTATAATAGCAGCATTAGCACGGATAGCAGAGGTGGAACACATGGCGATTGATGAGAACAAAGAAAACAACCAGCCAGAGAAACCCAGGAGAAAAGTAGGGTGTGTGTGTGTGTGTACTTGCGTGTGTACTTGTGTGTGTACGTATGTGTGTGCGTGTGTGTACATATGTGTGTGTGTGTGTCTGTATGTGTGTGAATATACGTGTGTGTGTGTGTGTGTGTGTGTGTGTGTGTGTGTGTACGTGTGTGTGTGTGTGTACGTGTGTGTGTGTGTGTGTACGTGTGTGTGAGTGTACGTGTGTGTGTGTACGTGTGTGTGTGTGTACGTATGTGTGTGTGTGAATGTGTGTGAGTGTACGTGTGTGTGTGTGTACGTATGTGTGTACGTATGTGTGTGTGTGTGTGTGTGTGTGTGAATGTATGTGTGTACGTGTATGTGTGTGTGTGTTTGTGTGTGTGTGTGAATGTGGGTGTGTTTGTGTACGTGTGTGTTGTGTGTGTGAATGTACGTGTGTGTTGTGTGTGTGACTGTACTTGTGTGTGTGTGTGTGTGTGTGTGTGTGTGTGTGTGTGTGTGTGTGTGAGTGTGTGTGTGTACGCATCTTTTTGTCGCCTTCTTTCTTATGTGTGCCAAAAGTTTTGTTTCATTTTGAAACATTTTTGTTTTTTATTACAGAATAATTGACATAACAGTGCTACAAAAGCCATTGTGTTGTTTTTTCCTTTAGAAGACGAACTTGCCTTGTTTGCTGGATAAAAAAAATGTAAATATCCTCATATTTTTGGTTCTTCCTTCCAGCTTAAAATGTTTCTGTTAACTGATAGAAATTGGCACCTCAGATGGAATTTTTTTTATCAAATATTTTTTTCTTCATTTTACATGACTGATGATAGTGAATAATATAAGCAGTGGATATGATATCTGGGCAACAACAAAATAAACAGTAGGATAGCCAGAAGATAACATTTTGTAATAGCTGCAAATCAACAAACAGTGTAGCAGTCATCCCAAGTAATGATTAAGTAAGAGATTAACTCTGAATGATTGCAGGATATCAGGATTACAGACTCTTCTACCACATCTTTGGAATTCCTCCTGTTTAGTATGTAAAGAAACTTTAAGTCATAGTCAACAAAAAAAAAAGTTATACATGCCTTTGAAGTGCATTCTTTTATTATCTCAAATGGAAAATCTTGTTTCTTTGTATTCTGCACAACCTGTAACGTTCATAAAATGTTTGCCACTTATGTCTGTAGCACTGAGAAGAAAAATGTGTGCGTCTTTCCTTCACACTTTTGCAGTTGCCCTATCCAAACCCAGATTTATGTCATTGCTTTGTGTCTATTATGCTGATTTTTGGCATTGGTTCAGGTGCTTGTTCTTCCTAGCAGCAGTCTGAGCTCTGATGTATCCCAGAAAGCAGCTTCTCACTCACTGCTTGCGTCTGATTGTGGACATTAGACCTCATGCATTCAGCCATGCTTGTACTTTGCCTTCATATGACAGCTGTACACATGCTTTTTAGTTTCATTCAGACAAACGGGTCATAAAGAAATACATCTCTGGTGTTTACCTAATCAGACAAATACCTCCGTGACCAGTTGATTGAAAATGCACCCACATGTAAGAGGTCCCTTACCAACTTGCATATTTTGGTATGTTGAATGACTTCCATCAAAGATTGTATCATGACAATGATTAATCTTTTGACTGAGCCGTATTTTGGATTTTTTTCTGAAATCATAGCTGGTTGCTGTCATTCTTAAGCAGATTGCCTTTGGAGTGCTGTGTAAACTACCAGCTTCTAATACAGGAGTCTTCTGTTGGATTCAGTATCTGAATACTATACCATCAAGCTGAACAGTCAAAGGGTTAGAATGTTCAAGGTTGATGTGACTAACTTTACTCATGCAAGAAAGCTTTTTACAGGTTACTGTTTCTTATAGTAAATCAGATATTTGTGAATTTTTCTTTTTTTTTGTAAACCATTTCCTTTATATTTATGGTATGAATCTTTTATGATTGGAAGGCATGTTTGCAGTTAAATCCTGCTTCAGGAATTATGTTATTAGGAAGTTAATAAGTGGAATAATTTATTAGGGTTATCACTGCAGTGACTCTGCAGTGGATCAGTTCATGTATTGTTTTAACAAGTAAATAAAAACACAAATTTAATGTTGTTCATGGTTGGTATTACTTCTTATTACCAAGATTTAAGTTGTACCAGACTCACCAACTTGGCCGAATTTCAAAATATGTGGCTGAAGGGCACCTAAAATTCATCCATCTGTTCTTGATTCAGAAAACTGAAACTTATGTTAATAGTCCAAGAAATAGATAGTCTTGTAGTGTTTGCTCAAAATACACAGTTAATCTAGTCATACTGTACTAGGTCAAGGTCATAGTCATGAACATTTGAGAATCTGGCTAACAAAAAGTGTAAAACTACTTTGTGCACAGAATCTGTCCGCTTACATTAAGTTTAGCACTTAATCCGAAGTTTTCTTTTTTTTTGTCTCAGTCAATGTGTGGGTTGTTGGATCCAGCCAGATCTGACCTTAGTGCATTATACCAAAGCTTTGGACCCAAGAGCTCTGACTCCTCCCCTACCCACAATTCCTTCTCCTGCCTGAACTACCACATATCTCATTTTGCTGCCTTTTAACCAGACACGTGGACTGAGAGCTCCATCATCATTCACAGTCAGTGGATGCTTTTCTTCCTCCTCCTTTTAAAATTTTTGATAGTTGCAGTGTTACACAGGGTTAGGATATAATAGACTTTTTATATATAGGTTATTGTGTTCTTTATAGCCTGTGTGTGTGTCTGTCCATCCGTGTGGACATATTTGTACAGGTAACACTGGTTTACTTATCTAAAAAACAATTCACTAATAAACTTTTTATATAGTTAAATTACTTTACTTTACTCTGATATTTTTAAAAGTTCTCTTCCTGTGGAATAAAGTACCACACCAAGATCCGCACTCACTGTGTTTACAGCTTGGGGCCTTCTCATTTTCAGATATCGTGCTCCATTTATGCTGCTTTTGGCACCAGAGCCTTCAGGGGCATAGAGAAGCTGATTTGCAAAAGTGGTCTCCCTCCACAAACAGGGTCAAAAATATCTTTGGATCTGAAGGCATCCATCTTTTCCCTTCACTTCTAAAAGAAGAGGGAGAAGGAAAGGGAGAGATCCAGAGAGAAATGGAAGAAATCAAAGAGAAATCGAAAAACAAGAGACCCAAGGATTGAAGGGGAAAACATAAGAAAAGGTCTTTTGACTCCACAGCTAAGGTAGGTGCAGCACCTAAAGTATCAAGCCACTCTGATCTGAATGTTGCTCAGATCCAGACTCCACCTCTAAAGTTCTCCTTTATTGCGGCACATAAAAGTCCCAGGGCTCATTTTGACATTTTATAAATGCTACCTTCAAAGCCTGTGTGTGTCAGTAGCCCCATTCTCAGGATCTGGCTGATCTACTAGGAGCCTTATAGAATTCCACATTGACAGAACGAATGGGAGGTTTTTGAGGACACGGATTCAGCTGGGATTCGTCCTAGCTCCATCCTTGAGGAAAGGTCCAGGATCAGCCCTTTCCACCCTAACCACTAAGCCTTCTCAGTTTCTTGGAGCCAGTGTACATCGGATCCAACCTTCCCACAGTACCAGCTTAGGCTAGGAGAATTCAGCTTCAACGTCTTCCCTCATTCACTCAACTCCAATGCACTTGGGTAGAGTACAGTGTCAGAGCTCCAGAGGTAGAGTCGACCCCAAGTTTTTTGGAGCTGCCGCTTGGGGCTTCTGGATTCAACAGCCCAGATGTTCTTCATGTTTCACTGTTGCAGTCATCACATTTGGGTTATCTATCTGCAGGTAGCCCTCAGCTGGCCTGAATACCAGAGTCTTGGAATTTCTTTGTCTGATGTTGTCGCTTCTTTCATGATGTCAGGTCGTCAGGGGTATAAAACATACAGCTGATGCCATTACATCAGTCTTTCTTGCCATGCGGTGCCTGAAGCAGAAGCAGTTTGCAAGTGCCGGTCGGCCAACTCCTCAAATTTTCATTTTCGAGTTTCAGACCTGAAGTCTTCTAAAAGATAAGTACCCCGTTGGGGATCCTTTTTTCTTGCTCTAACCAATGTCAGAAAAAATTTATAATTGTCTTGCCTGTGGAAAGAAAATACTTCATAGAGATTTTCATTCTTACTGCGTCACCTGTTTAGGCCCAGACCACGACGTCCCTCGCTGTCGGTTTTGTGTCTTGTTCAACACCCAAACTGTCCATTGTCGGGCAATTTTTGTAGCTAATTACTTTCGCTTTCGATCTCCGTACTCCAAAATGGCATCGGTAAGCCATCCGACTACCGATCTTCCGAAAAAATGTAAGGATAAAGACAGAGACAGACCGCATAGGTCCAAACCTGCCGACGACGCTACCATTAAGCTAGTCACCAGTCCGCTGGTACTCAGTGAGGTGCTTTTGCAGCTGTTGATGCCCGCTTCTACAGATTCGCAGGCCTCTACTGAGACCCATTCAGAATCCGGTATGCCGCGAGATGCTTCTTCGACTATGGAACCTGCGGATGTCTCTACCTTGGATGGGTCTGGAGCTGCTATGCGGGCACCGGCTTCTGAGGGTGTATTCAGGCCTACTGATTTTCATATTAAACAGACGACTTTGTTTCAAGCCAAAAATACTGAATTTCTCAGGCCTAAAGTTCGCACTACGCCTAGGAAACCAATGACCAAAGTGCATTCTCAGGCCCACAGGCCTCAAAAACAAATGATTAGAATGGCTGAAGACCTTATTACCTTAATTAGGGGAAGCCAGCCTTCCCCCTCAAAGAGACCTAGAACTGATTTTCCTTCTGATTCTTCTGATCAGTAATCTGATATCTCTGTTCCTCCTGACTACCAGGACATACCCTTATCTACTTATGAGGATTTTGATGCAGAGGATTCCATTCCCTCTGCTTCCCCTCCAGAAGATTTTTCTTTTGGTGAAACCCTGCATACCCTTAGGGAGCATTTCCGCTGGGAAAGCCAGAACTACTCTCGGCCCAAAAAGAGACTCGGGGAATTTTTAAACCTGCCTCAGCACAGGCCTCTAGCTGTCCCTCCTGTTCTGGAGATGATTTTTTCTTGGAATCCAGCCTTACCCAGGATACTAACCTGACCGGTACTATAGAGTACCTGACTCTCACAAATTCCTTTCCAAGAATCCTACTGCGGATCCAGAGACCATTTCCCAAGGACAAAAAGGCATTAAGGCTATTACTGCTAAGAATCCTACCCCTTCTGACAGGGATTCTCGGGCTTTAGACAGATTTGGTAAGAAGGTATACACCTCTGCTACTCTGGCCATTAGGGCTTTAAATTGCCAGTTTCATATGTTAAAGTATCAGCAGCATATTATGGGGCTAATTAAACAGAAAATTATGTTGATTCCTGACTGTGCAGAACACAAAGATTTATAAGAGTTAATGCATTCTGCTGACCAAGTTGGTAAACATTATTTGTAGTGTGGTTTTGATGCTTTAGAAGCGTCTTGTAGGGCTGCTGTCACTGGGTCTGTTCTTAGAAGGCATGCTTGGCTTAAGGAACAAAACTTGCCAGATCATGTCAAAGCAAAATTACTGGATGCACCCTTAAACCAAGAGCGCCTATTTGGCAATAAAGCAGAAGTTGTTCTCAAAAGGATGGAGGAGAAAGCTAAATCTATGCAAACTGTTAAAGATGTCTTACAAGTACAACCACCTAGATTCAGTAGGCATTGGCTTTCAAAGAACTGGTCCTTTCCAGTCCCTTCCAGGCCTTCTCAGTCCAAACCCAGGGGCAGCAGACCCCCAAGACTTCAGTCTCAGGTTATGCACAGATCTAAGCAGTGGGATGCTCCCACTTCCAAAACAGGGAGTAGTAAGCCACCCCCCCATGGTAAACTTGCACAATGACTTATCCATAACTCCCCCAAGACTTGCTGAAGTACTTGCACCTTTAGGAGGAAAACTTGCCCTGCTTGCAAAAAACTGGGAATACATTACCCAAGACAAATGGGTTTTAAACATTGTTTCCCTAGGATACAGATTCCACTTCCACTCACTCCCAACCCTAAGTGGATGGGCGGACCTCCCCCCAAACCAGTGGGCGGAGGCCCAAAAGCAAGTATTTTGTCTCTTCAGCATCAAGGCTATTCAGCCTGTCCCAACAGAACAAAGGGGACAAGGCTTTTATTCAAGACTGTTCCTGGTTCCCAGAAAATAAAACTCCTGGCATCCTATCCTGGATTTATCTCTTCTCAACACCTTTCTGGTGGTTCCAAAATTCAAAATGCTAACTCTCCAACAGCTGCTTCCTATGCTAGCCAAGGATGCCTGGCTGGCAACCATAGACTTAAAAGAAGCTTACCTGCACATCCCCATAAGGGAATCTTGTAGGAAATACCTTTGCTTCAGGCAGGCTCTATGCACTATCAGATGTTCATTGTGCTATACTGCTGCAGTCATCACACTTGGGGTTATCCTGTCGTCAGGCGGTCCCGCAGTCGGCCGAATCCCAAAGTCCTGGTCCGGCGTCGGTTGTCGTCGCCTCTTCCCTGACGTCAGTGCGACAGGGGGTATAAAAGAGACAGCCAATGCCATTTTCCCCAGTCTTTCTTGCCGCACGGTGCCTGAAGCAGAAGCAGTTCGCAAGTGCTGGTCAGCCAGCTCCTGAAATTTTCGAATCGAGTTTCAGCCCGAAGTCTTCTTTAAAGCTAAGTACCCCGTTGGGGAAACTTTTCTTGCCTCAGACCGATGTCAGACAAAGTTAATAATTGTATTTCTTGTGGGAAGCAAATACCTCATAAGGATTTTCATTCTTATTGTATTCCTTGCCTAGGCCCAGACCACGACGTCTCTGGTTGTCGGTTTTGTGCTAGGTTCAACAAACGTACAATTAAGCGTCGGGCAGAATTCGCCCAGCATTATTTTGGCAGAAAATTTAACTATAGCATGCCGTCGGAGCAACCGACATCAGCAATGATTAAAAAACGCAAAGATAAGGACTGGCAGCCAAGGCCAAGACCAGGTACCGAGGCCTCAGCAAGGCCTGACACCGGTTCTCCGGTTTTCAGCGAGGCGCCTTCGCAGCCCTTGACTACCGCTGATTCAGAATTTCTGACGGCATCCCAAACCGAAGCAGTTGGGCCTCAGGATCCGGTTCCACCTCACTCCTCGGACGCCAGCCCCGACGGGGAACTGGAAATTTTGGATAGACCTTTGGTCTCAGAAGGTGTTTTCAAACCGACAACTGTCTCTGCCAAGCCTTATGCTAAGCTCAAAGCCCCCTTGAAAGTTAGAAAACCGGGGCCACACACCCCACCACAGGCCCCTATGCCTAAAAAAGCAGATGCTTAAGATGTCTGAGGATTTAATTACACTTATCAGGGGATCCCAACCCCCACCTGACAAAAGGCCTAGACTGGAGGAAGATTATCCTTCCTCTGACCAAGCATCCATTTCCTCAGGCAACTCTGACGACCAGGATTACTCCTTCCCTCCTTATGAAGACTCGGATGCTGAAGAGTCCATTCCCTGCCCCCCCGAAGACTACTCTTTTGGGGAAACTTTACACACCATGAGGGAACACTTCCACTGGGAAGGCCAAGATTACTCTGACTCCAAGAAAAGACTCCGTGAGTTACTTCTTTTTCCACAGCATAGACCCCTAGCAATTCCTCCAATTTTAGACATTTTGGATGATGTTTTCTCTGAATCCAGTTTAAACCCAGATTCCTTACCTCCAGCACCAACTAAACCAGACTGATACTACCGAGTTCCTGATACTCATAAGTTTCTATACAAAAGCCCTAATGCAGACCCCGAGACCATTTCCCAGGGTCCCAAAGGGGTTAAGGCCTCTACTGCTAAGAATCCACTTCCTTCTGAAAGAGATTCCAGAGCATTGGAAAGATGGGGAAAGAAAGTGTATACGTCTGCCACGTTGGCCAGGAGGGCATTAAACTGCCAATTCCACATGCTAAAATACCAACAGTATTTGATTACACAGTTAAAGCAGAAGCTGATCCCTCAGACAGATCAACTAGATTTGAAAGAGATGCAGGATTTGCTGCATGCAGCAGAACAGGTGGGAAAACATACCTTACAGTGTGGTTTTGATTCATTGGAAGCCTCATGTAGAGCAGCTGTCACAGGGTCTGTCATACATAGGCATGCTTGGCTTAAAGAACAAGCCTTACCAGAACATGTCAAAGCAAAGTTATTGGATGCCCCATTGCAGAAAGATGTGTTATTTGGCGTCAAAGCAGAGGAAGTTTTAAAGAAAATGGAAGAAAAGGCAAAATCTATGCAAACAGTTAAAGATTTTTTACAGGTACAACCTCCTCGTTTCAGCAGAAACTGGCCATCAAAAAACTGGTCCTTTCCTGCATCAGACAGACCCCAAAGAGGTAGGTACAGGCGCCCAAGGGGCAGAGGCCAGCCACAAGGTTCTTTCAGGCCTAGACAATGGCATACAACAACTCAAAGAGGTGGAGACGAAAATCTCAACCCTTCAGGAAACAAACACAATGACTTCCCTCTTCGCCTGCCAAGCAAAATTGCCCTGGCAGCACCTTTGGGAGGGAAACTGGCTCTATTTCCACAAAATTGGCGCATCATAACAAAGGACAAATGGATTCTGGACATTATTACCCGAGGCTACAGATTTCATTTCCACACTTTACCTCGGATGAGAGGCATGCCAAATCTGCCTCCAAACCAATGGGCAGAGGCTCAAACGCAAATTTCAGCTCTCATGGATATGAAAGCAATTCAAAAGGTACCTATAAAGGAGCAAGGTCAAGGTTTTTACTCAAGACTTTTTCTAGTCCCAAGAAAGGACAAAGCCTGGAGGCCCATCTTAGACCTCTCAATTTTGAACACATACCTGGAGGTACCCAAATTCAAAATGCTCACACTACAGCAGCTCCTTCCCATGCTGGGCAAGGAGTCTTGGTTGGTAACGTTGGACCTCAAAGAGGCATACCTGCATGTCCCTATCAGACAAGATTGCAGAAGATACCTCAGATTTTTGGCAGGTACAACGCATTATCAATTCTCTGCATTGCCCTTTGGCTTATCTACTGCGCCCAGAGTATTTACGAAATGTCTGGCATCAGTAATTGCATATTGCAGACAACGAGGAATACAAATTTATCCATTTCTGGACGACTGCCTGATCCAAGCGGACAGCAAGGACATTCTATTACAGCATCTGGCTTTTGTAACACAGCTGCTCAGTTGCCTAGGGTACACAGTAAACAAAAATAAGTCAAAACTTATGCCCTCGCAACAGATAATATTCCTGGGTGCCAGCTTAAACACAAAGGCCCAGATGGCTTACCTCACGCCAGACAAACAAAAACAATTGACTCAATACTTCAAAAAGATAGCAACTTTTACCCAGCTCACTGCAAGGAAAATCCTGCAGGCATTGGGGTTCATGGCATCATGCATTCAACTAATCCCATATGCAAAGCTGCATATGAGAAAATTACAATGGTACCTGAAAAGTGTATGGTCTCAACACAAGCACAGCCTCGAAACAAATATACCTATCATTCCCTGCCTTCAAAAAGAGTTCCTATGGTGGGCTCAAGTATGTCAAACAAACAAGGGTCTTCCTTTCGTCTTACCTCCAGCAAACCAAACCATGACAACAGATTCTTCAGACTACGCCTAGGGAGCACACATGGCAGGACAGTGCATACAGGGCAAATGGTCTGCAAAACAAATGCATCTTCACATCAACCAAAAGGAGATGCTAGCTGTGCAAAATGCACTGACAGCCTTCAAGGACCTCTTGCATCCAGGACAACTTTTAATAAGAACAGACAACACCACAGTTATGTGGTACATAAACAAACAGGGAGGAACACACTCCTACCCTTTATGCAGACAGGCTATGACCTTATGGAACACAGCATTGACCTACCAAGTACAACTACAAGCACAATTCCTGCCAGGAAAGGAAAACATATTGGCAGACGAATTAAGCAGAAATATGGCAGACCCTCACGAGTGGAGACAACACCCATAAGTATTTTCAATGATAACTCAAAGATGGGGATGTCCAGACATAGATCTATTTGTCTCCCCCAACAATTGCCAACTACAAAAATTCTGCACAAGGACTTATCACTCCATAGCCTGGAAAGTGGACGCTCTATCATTCAGTTGGACAACACTGACAGTCTATGCCTTCCCTCCACTACCTCTATTGACCAAGGTATTATTGAAGGTCAGATCAGACCGACCACAAATAATCCTCATTGCTCCGGACTGGCCACGCCAGCACTGGTACCCACTACTAAGGAACTTGACTCACAGCCCTCCATGGATCTTGCCTCAATTCCCACTACTGTTGACTCAGAAAAACTATCAAACCCGTCACAGCCAGCTCAGAACTTTAAATTTAGCTGCATGGAGAATTCCTTAAATTATCAATCAACACTTCTCTCAAAGGACGTCCTGAATGTAATTATGGAGGCCAGGAGGCCCAGCACCAGGAAGACTTACTCAGACAAATGGAAAAGATTTTGTGCATGGCACCAGGCTAAAGGTCAAAATCCTTGGATACCAAACATTCCTCACATACTGCAATACCTAACTGAGATGCTCCACAAAGGCCTTTCCTTCTCCTCCATTAAAATCCATGCTTCAGCCATTTCAGCTCAATATAATACGGATCCCCCAATTTTCTCACACCCTTTACTTAGGCAGTTTCTCAGAGGGGCTAAGAATATAAGACCCCCCCAGAAAACCACCAACACCAACTTGGGACCTGAACTTCGTTTTAGAAAAGTTAACACTACCTCCTTTCGAACCAGCATTCTCAGCAGAACTACAATACTTGTCTTGGAAAACAGCCTTGTTACTGGCTATTACCTCAGCACGCAGGGTCTCAGAACTACAGGCACTTATGGCAGTGGAACCTTTCATCATTTTCCATCAGGACCGAGTCTGTTTACGAACTAACCCTACCTTCATGCCCAAGGTAGTATCCAGTGTGGCTTTGAATCAGACCATTCATTTACCCACCTTTTATCCTAACCCACAGAATAAAGGAGAAAGGCTCCTTCACTCTTTGGACATTCACAGACAGCTACATTACTATTTAGATAAGACAAAGATCTTCAGAAAAACTGACCAACTCTTTGTATCATATGCTGCAGGTTCACAAGGAAAGGCTGTTTTCAAAACAGACCATCTCCAAATGGATAGCACATTGTATCCGCTTTTGCTACTCGCACCATTGGAAGGCAGTGCCTGTCAATGTTAGATCCCATTCTACCAGGGCTACTGCAACCTCAGCAGCCTTTCTCAGAGAGGTTCCAACCAGAGACATTCTGGAGGCAGCTACTTGGAGTTCAGTGCACACCTTTACCAAGCACTACCACCTTCCATTATACTCAAAAACCAGAGCTGGTTTTGCCACTGCAGTTCTGCAGGGTATCCTAGCATCACCTAACCCAGTTTAGTACCAGCCACCCTTCCATAGCTTTGGGATTCTACCCAAGTGTGATGACTGCAGCAGTATAGCACGATGAACATAGTACAGTTTTGTACCTACCATAAATGTAGATGTTCGAGTGGTTATACTGCTGCAGTCCAGGTTACCCTCCCTCCATCCCCTCTACATACCAGGGTGTTAGTTACATCTCCATGTACATCAATCTATTGGATGCATGTCTATATGGTGTATTTGCTAAGAGCTAGTACTATTGCTTATCTACTAAGGTGTTGTTGCATAGCTATTGTATTGCCTTCCTAGTTGGGGGCACCTGACATCTGGAGCAAGAAAAACTGAAGAAAATGGCGTTGGCTGTCTCTTTTATACCCCTGTTGCACTGACGTCAGGGAAGAGGCGACAACAACCAACGCCGGACCAGGTCTATGAGATTCGGCCGACTGCGGGACCGCCTGACGACAGGATAACCCCAAGTGTGATGACTGCAGCAGTATAACCACTCGAACATCTACATTTATGGTAGGTACAAAACTGTACTTTCTCTGCACTCCCCTTTGGATTATCTACTGCACCCACGGTATTCACAAAGTGCCTAGCTCCAGCCATTGCTTTTTGCAGGCATAGAAGTATTCAGATTTACCCATACTTGGACGATTGCCTGATTCAGGCGGAAAGTCAGAACTTGCTACTACAGCACCTGGCATTTGTAAAGAGACTTCTTACTTCACTGGGCTACACCATCAACAAAAAGAAATCACACCTAGTACCCTGCCAACAAATTGTATTCCTGGGAGCAAACTTGAACACAACTTCCAGATGGCATTCCTCACTCCAGATAAACAAATTTATTTGACAACTTAGTTCAGCCTACTGCCCACAAAAACCCAGCCATCTGGAAGGAAAATACTGCAAGCTCTGAGGTTCATGGCCTCTTGCATTCTGTTAATTCCATATGCAAGATTGCATATGAGGAAACTTCAATGGTGTCTAAAAAGTCTATGGTGTCAACATTCTCAGGACCTGGAAACAACAATAATTCCTATCATTCTGTGTCTAAGGGCAGAGTTCCTTTGGTGGGGATTCCTTAGTGCTAAGAATGGTAGAAATTTTTTTGGGAAGAGTCACTGCACTAGAAAGCCACATTGCTGGGTAGAAGTTGAAACAGGAAAGATGGAATTGAGCATATGAGCTAATCCCAGCTTTCTTGTTTCAATTTCTACCCAGCAATTTGAGTAGCAGTATTTTGCTGGTAAGTGTTAGAGTTGGTCTCATGCTAGAGGTAAGTGTGGCTCCCTTGTTTAGCCTTCATTCTTGTATTTCTTCAATTTTCAGTCTGTTTTGAGTGGCATACATCTCCCAACTTGTCCCACAAAAATGCCACTGCACTTTTCTGCCTTTTGACAACATCGGTTGCTGATTTGTGTTGTTTTTCTCCATATCCTTCATGTAATTTACATTGGGAAGACTGATAAAGAAGGCTGACATTTCTGTACAAATAAGCCCCAAAACTTTAATTCGTAATATATTTTTAGCTCAGTGAGTGCACTGCCATTGATAACCTGCTTGCACTTTCACTAGTGTTCATAGTCCAATTAAGAAGACTGATGAGTTTAGCTTAATTTCTAACAAAGGAAAGATTTGTTACTGGAGAAAAGAAATAGTGCCGGTGAAAACACACGAGTATGATGCAAAAATGAATGGAGAACTTTTACTCATTACACCCTAGTGAAGCCTCCAGGTATTTCTGCAGATCTGAAGTAGTTTACTTCATTTGGTCTTCAACCTGTGGGTTACTGATCCGTATCGGATCCGAGCTGGCAACTTTTACTAACATCGGCTGCGAGCTCCAAACTCCTCCCCTTACCCATAATACACCTCCACTGCCTTCCATCCCCAGATCTCATTTGCCACAAATTGCTTCAACATCATATCTCTTGAGCTCCAGCTATTCAAGTGGGTAAAACCTTTGTGGGTAGCTTTTTCAAAAAACTTTTTGTCAGTTAGTGTAGGTCCCCTTTCTCCTCCTCCCACTTGGTGTGTCGAGTGTTAGTGTTTTTGAATGGTTAGAGTAGTTAGTTCTGTTGTGTAGATTATAGCGTCCCCTTCCCCCTCTCAGTGTTTTTCTGTATACGAGTGTGGTGAGTGGGTGTGTGTTAGTTAGAAAGTAATTGCTGGTTTTTATTAGGCTTTCTTTCTAATAAATAATATAGCTGAAATGCTTGTTTTCAAGCGTTGCACAGAGTGTGGCCATAAGTTATCCCCAGCAGAAGGCCACACTCTGTGTGTTTTGTGTTTGGGCGTGGCCCATCTCAGTGTGGACTGCAACATATATGCAGGCTTCAACCCCCGTGCCATAAAAGATAGAAAGGCCAAGAAGGCCCTCAAAGGCCTTCTTCCTCCTTCAGACTCTGTTTCCATGTCTCCGGCTTCGGTCACAGCAGCTGCTGTGGCCTCCACTCTCTCTGGCTTCTCCTCCCTCCCAGGCTGGGACTTAACCTCCTGTATCAAAGCCTGTGGTAGCGGAGGAGAAAAGCGGTAGAGCGAGGGAGAGAGAGTCGAAGATGAGGGAAAAGAGAAAGAGGTCTCCGGACATTGCTTCTCCTACTAAGACGCCACAGATCCATGACTCCCCTTGGCTCCAATCTCCGAGGTTCTCCCTGGAGCCGGAGACAACACATCCAGCTTCTCGGGCCTTGGTGCCCCGACCCATCCGGTCGAAGTCCATAGCCTCGTCGCAGTACCACCCGGTCCTTGTCTGACATGATCTGGATAAAATGATGAGGCGTTTTATCCATAAACAGATCCAGATAGGGGTCTTGCCAGCCCCCCCTCCCTCAGGAGGGGGGAGTTCGCTTCCCTTTTTCAACCTATATCTCCTTCTCCAATCCGGCCTTCGGGTTCGGTTCGGAGTACTCTGGTTCGAGGTTGGCTTTGGTCAGGGGGTCAGTGCCGACGGTACCTGCTTCCTTGACGCCGACAGCTGCCTGGAGCATTTCGGTTCTGACCAGCTCGGATCCAAGCAACTCTCGGAGCTGGAGTTTGGGTGTCAGATCCGAGGGAGTGGAAACTTTTTCATTGGGTCTGATGTTGTCGGGCCAGGCTCCATCCCTCAGAGCTCCGTCCACCTCCGTTCTGGCTCCGACTCTCTCATCAGACCCGGGTAGACTGGCCTCTTTATTGATTGCTGAGGAGGTTCGCTCTTCTTCAACATTCGACGTGGTAGAAAGGGTTCTCTCTGCTGGATTGAGACCCCTGTCCACCCCCTCGGACTCCTCCCAGACCCCCTCGGCTCTGTCTATGGTCCCCATCATTTTACCAGAGGGACAGCCCGTGCACGAAGAGCCCCAGATGGTCCCCCCAAGGAACAAGTGGCTTGCGAGCTCCCCCCGGAGAGCCCCACTGGAGAGGTACCCCGCAATCATACATGCAAGAGGAAGCACTTGGATTCCCCCGAGTCCCTCACCAAGGACATGGACTTAGATGATGGAGAGAGTTCCCCTAGGTCACCTCCCGAGGATGCCTCCTTTGGAGCATCATGGAGATCCTGCGCCAACGGGGAGGTTGGTCTGCCCCCAAACCTTCTTCTTATGAGTGTGTTCCTGGAGGTTTTCGGCATGTGCCCATCTACTTCCTGGGTGTCCCCTCCCGCGGATCCTTTGATGGATCTGGTCACTACGCAGGCATGGAAGGAACCATGGAAACTATCCCAAAAAGACCTGACAAAATGCTAAGCCCCCCCCATAGACAGGCCAGCTTAGAATAAGGGCTCCCCCGTAGACGCCATGGTGGTAGCAGCAGCCACTAAGAAGTAACTTGCTCAGGAGAGTTCCTCAGTCCACTCTCCTGACCGAGAGTCGCAGATGATGGACCACCTAGGGAAGTGGGTGTACGCTTCAGCTATCGATTAGGGCTCTGAACTACCTGGCCCATGTCACTGGACTCCAACAAGACCTGGTAAAGGAGCTGGAGGAGTCTCCCCCCAAGTCCATGTCGCAGGAGGACAAGGCTTCGTTCTCCACGAGGATGGCCACTTTAAAAGCAGTATCTAACACATTCATGTGACCCCTCTCACATGCTACGGAAGGAGCGGCTAGGGCGGCTGGGTCCGGCGTGTCCATGAGGCACAATGCCTGGCTCAGGTTATGTCAATTTTCCAAACCCTTCAAGACGTCTTTTGCCAATGCCCATTTTGACAGCTCTACACTCTTTGGTAAGACCATCAAGGAGACATTAGTCCAAAGTGAGAAAGATGGGAAGGCACTGTCTGCTGTCAGGATCCAGTTCTCTAACCCTCAAAGGTCTTTTTCCTGGAACCAGAGAGGGCAAAAGAAGATATGGTTCCGAAAATCACAGTATTCCTGGGACACTCAGGGCTCTTCTTTCCCCAGAGGTAGAGGGGGACAGAATGGACGCCGGCCCAGAGGCAGAGGGGGTCCAAGGAACTTTGGGTCTTGAGAACCTTTCTCTGACAGACCCGGGCAGCAACCTTGAGGGGTTGCCCGACTGCTCTACTCTGGTGGCAGTCGGGGGACAATTGTCATTTCACCTAGCGGCATGGGAGTCCATAACAATGGACCGCTGGGTGTTTCAAATCATATCCAGAGGTTACTCTATCCCCTTTGTGGGTTCCCCCAAATCTCCCAGACACCTCCCAGACGTACCACCCACGCAAAGGGAGGCAGCAGCACAGGAAATTTCCAAGCTGCTAGGAAAACGAGCCATTAAAACTGTCCCCCCAGATCAGTCCAGATCGGGCTTCTACTCCAGGTTCTTTTTGGTGCCAAAGAAAGTGGACTTAAGGCCCATTCTGGACCTCTCTACCCTGAACCTGTCAGTTGCCAAAGAGATGTTCTGGATGGTCACATTACAGTCCATCATGCCTTACCTGCAAGAGAGCGACTGGATGTGCTCGTTAGACCTCCAGGATGCTTACTATTACATAAAAATGCACAGAAGTTCCAGGAGGTTCCTCCACTTCTGGCTAGGAGTCAATCATTACCAATTTCGGGCCCTAGCCTTTGGTCTCACCACAGCCCCCAGGGTGTTTACCAAAAGTGATGGCGGTGGTAGCAGCTCACCCGAGGCTTCAGGGGGTTCAGGTCTGTCCGTACCTGGACGATTGGCTCCTCACTGCTCCCACCAGGCGTCTACTCTCCCAAACCAGGGATTATTTCCTGATTCTTGCCCTGCATTTGGGTTCACAATCAATACATCCATATCTCTCCTAGATCCTGTACAGGTGATAGACTACATTGGTGCCAGGATAGATACTCTTCAGTGCAAAATATTCCTGACCTAGGAGAGAGTTCAAAACCTGAGGATGCATGTCTCTCTGATCTACTGTTATCTTCCAACGGCGGAATCTGTGTTGAGGGCCTTAGGCTCGATGGCGGCGACCATAACTCTTCTCCCGTGTGCTCGGTTATACATGAGAATTCTACAGTGGACTCTAGCTGTACAATGGTCCCTGTTGGAACTGCCATTGACATAGACTCGACTGAGTTGAACTGGATATCAGTTATCCCTCATGTGGTGGATGAGCTCTCCAGACATTTTGGAGGGGCGACCTTTTTGTTCCAGCCCCGGCCCAAACCACAGTGACCACAGATGCCTCCCAACTCGGGTGAGGGGGGGCATTGTTCGGTCAGGACAGTCCAAGGCTTGTGGTCCCCCATAGAGACCAGCTTGCATATAAATGTCCTAGAGATGAGGGCGGTCCTTCTCACGTTGTAGGCCCTTCATGCCTTTCTTCCTCTCGGGACAACATGTCAGTGGTCTGATATATCAACAAACTGGGAGGGACCAGATGTTACCCCCTTTGTCGCGAGGCCATGAGAGTGTGGGAATAGGCAATCTCCACCGGTCGCTTTCTCATCGCAACACACATTCCAGGACGGGCCAACATCCTAGCGGACAGGCTAAGTTGGACCATTCTGATGCCTTATGAGTGGTCTCTGAATCTGTCAGTAGCCGAACAGATCTTCAGCGAGTGGGGTCAACCTTGCTGTGATCTGTTCGCATCTCCTTCCAACACGAAGTGCAGCAAGTTTTTTGCTCTGAACTCCCTGCCGGGGGAGTCCCCCAGAGACGCTCTAGTTCATGCTTCGCCTCCCAGTCTTCTGTATGCTTACCCGCCAGTTCCTCTCATTCCGAGGTTTCTACAGAAAGCTCATCGACTGGGGAGCAAAGTGATCCTTATTGCCCCGCCAGGCATGGTTTCCCTTCCTTTGGTCTCACCTTCTGGTTCTGCCTTGGATCCTAGATCCCATTCAGGATTTAATTTCACACCCTACGGAGGTGCCTCATCCGAATCTGGATAGCCTGAAGCTCACAGCTTGGCTGCTCCAGTTCCCGTGATTGTTAGGACTCCTGAACTATCCTCATCAGTTAGATCTATTTTGGTGGCTGCTCATAAGTCTTCAACCAGGAAGTTTTATCGCAGCAAGTGGAAACATTTTCTTTTTAGGCCTCTCAAAGGAGTTTAGACCTTTTCACGGCTCCTATTTTGCCATTCTTGATTTTCTAGCTGATATTTTTCAACACTGAGCTAGTTCTTCTACTGTCAAAGTTCAGTTGGCTGCCATCTCTCATTTTCATGTGGGTGAGAATTCTGCCTCACTAGACTCTTCCAGACTGTGTAAAGCCTTTATTAAAGGCACCTTTTTGTTAAGCCCCCCGGTCAGAGTTCCTTTTCCCCCATGGGACCTTACTATGGTTCTCCAAGCTCTGGTCGCTCTGCCTTTTGAGCCTGCCGCAACTGCAGATCTGAAATTTATATCTTGGAAAACAGCTTTTCTGGTGGCTGTTAGCTCTGCAAAAAGGGTTTCAGAATTACAGGCCTTGTCCATCAAAATTTCTTACATGATTTTTCATAAAGATAGGGTTTCCCTGAGAACCAATCCATCATTTCTAACTAAGGTAGCATCACCAGTCAATATCAATCAGACCATCAATGTGCCTGTGTTTTTTTCCTAATTTTACTAACAAGATGGAATCTTGGTGGATGTTCATAGACAGTTACAATTCTATTTACACAGGACAAAAAAATTTCCATAAATCTGATCAATTGTTTGTATCCTTCTATAAACCCTTTTTGGAAAAAACTATTTCCAAGGTCAGTATAACTAGATGGATTTCCTCATGCATCCTGCAGGTCTATAAGGACAGAGGCATGTCTTTTCCAGGTCAGGTGAAAGCTCATTCCACTAGGTCCATGGCTAAGTTGGCGGCCTTTTGGTCTAGAGTGTCTTTGGATGATATTTGTTCTGCAGATACTTGGTCCTCCTCTCATACATTTATTTCTCATTACAAATTGGATTTGACTTCCAGAAGGAGAGTGTCCTTTGGTTCCGCGGTGCTCCGAAATATCCTTCCATGAGGGCCTCCCAGGCGTTTTTAGTAGCTGGGGACTCTGTCCCACAGGTGAAGACCAAATTAAGTAAACTACTTCAGATAAAGAAGTTATGTACTCACTATAACGTTCCATCTGAGTAGTTGTATTTCATTTGTCTTCAACCGTCCCTCCCTCCTTCCCCCGGACCTTGGCATATGATCAGCCTGCGGGCTGCAGTATAGGTCACAAGTAAATTTTTTCAGGTCGGGTTCTCAGTATAAGGTTCAGCAAACTCGATCTGGGAATGGAAGGCAGTGGAGGTGTATTATGAGTAAGGGGAGGAGTTTGGGGCTCGGAGCTGATGCTAGTAAAAGTTGCTGGCTCGGATCCGATACGGATCTGTAACCCACAGGTTGAAGACAAATGAAGTACAACTGCTCAGATGGAACGTTATGGTGAGTACATAACTACTTTTTATGTCCTACTAACACTTCTAAGTGTCAAATATTGCTTGCTCATATTTGCATTAATAATTCCAAAACCAAGCTACATACAAAATAATAAAATATTTCATGTTAAAACTTACACAATGGCAAACATTGTTGCATTGATATTTGACTTCTGTGCAGTGCAGGTAAAGTGATATTAATTGCGGTTCATATAATATTTATTTATATTGTCGTAAATATCTTGTTTGTCTAAATATCATGACAGCCAAGTAGCACAGGCAGAACTGCTTAGCCTCATATGAAAGCTGTCAGCTGGATGAACACAATTTTGCTGAGTGTGTGTGTGAAATTTGAGTGGCCGCTGAGATATTGTGGGTTATTTACAAAATATAAATTTAATAGTTACTGTGTTTATTTATGTGTGATTTATAAAATTCAGTTTCAGACCTAGAAAGTAAAGAAAACTGCCACTATAAAAAAAAAAAAAGTGTGCGCTAAATAATTTTATATTTACATATCTTTAGTAACCCTTGTGGTTCCAGAGATTTGTTTGAAATGTGAGGGCATAATTTGATTTTATCAAAAAGCTTAGGGCTCTACCTGTTGGAAATTGCACTGCAAACTTCCAGAGCTCCACTGGAGGGAATGAGTTAAGAAAAAAGTTGTATTGCACACTGATGCTGTGGTGGTGCTACGGTAGCGTTGTCGCCTCACAGTAAGACATTGTCCTGTTCTCAGCTAAAGCGTCTTCTGTGTGGAGACATGCGTGAATGGGCGTACCTTCGTTGAAATTTGTACATTAGGGCTGGCAACTCGGTACGTAAAAATCTGCTGCCAATCATTAGCAGACCGGAGTTCTGCTGTGGCGACCCCTAACCGGGAAAAGCCGAAAGATGTAACAACAACAACACACTGATTCTGAGACGTCTCCTATACCTTCTGAATCTGGCACTTCTGTTCTTGTAATATCCATGAGTTGAACTCTTTCTGATGCTTGGGGAGGGGGGGTGCATGATCAGGTATTACTGCCCAAGCTTAAAATTTGTCAGGTAGTTTTGTTAGTCCTGATGATGGACCGGATGTCAAATTCTCCAGGATTGTATTTTAAGTATTGAAACCTGAGCCAAAGGTTTTCTTGGGAGAAGAGCTGAAAACTTGCATTCCTTTGAAGCTGTCTGTTCCAGGACAATAGACATTTTTTTTTATCTGTCTTGTACCAAGGATAGACTGCAGATGGCAGAGGAGATTCGTTTAGCCTTTTCCAAGAAATCTTCAGTTCTGATGTTACTAGTCCTTTTCTGGGACCGAAGTACAACAGAGGTCACTTCCAGGCAGAACCTACATTGACATCTTCAGAGGCTTTACAGTAGTCGGGGGAGGAGGCATAGTTTGTCTTTCTTCTGATGAGGTTGAGTGAAGTTCATCTCTCACTTCAATTTAGTTCTGATTATGAAAACTCATTCATAGCCTTCAGGTTCTTCCTCAAGACAGTCATCTTTGACAGTGCTATTGTTAACATTGGGGAAATTGCAGGTGGCCTATTTCTGTGATTTCCTCTCCTAAGAGAACATCTTCTCAAATACTTGCAGTTCCAGAATCTGTGAGTAGAGTTTCTCATAAAATGCTTCAGGACCAAGAGAGTAAAAATTGAGTCTTTAATTCTTAATTATCAGCAAGTCAATTGACTTCCTACACAGATTTGAGAAGGAAGATCTTCATCTTTAATATAAAATTGGATCCTGCTTCTTTGGCTAGTTCAGCAGCTTCTATTGCACCCAGTGCATCTATCATTACCCATACTTTACTAACGGAGAAACTTGTTGAACATGTATAAAAAAGAAGATTTATGTCTCTAGAACTCTGGCACTGAGAAACTGTACCTCATATGGGATATTGTCAGAATTCTTTGTTTTCATTGTAATTCAAAAAATGTACAACAGAATTAATGGAGTGTTTCCACCTTCCCTCCAACAACCTACTATCCAATTCACAGCACAGCTTCCCCCCATCCCACAGCACCACCACAGCCCTAATTAACTTCAGCACCATAAACACATACAGGAACCAAGGTAAACTTTTCTCTGCCACATTTCTAGACTTATCCAAAGCATTCGATGCAGTTACCCACAGTAAACTCCTTACCTGCCTCTCAGATCTCAGCCTTGACAGCCACACCCTACTCTGGTTTAGTAGCTATCTTAACACCTGCCATCAGTCTGTCAAATGCCCCCCCCCCCCACTCCTAGTCACAGTTAGTGTACCACAAGGTTCCATCCTCCGTCCCCTCCTGTTCAACAGCCTTACAAACAAACTACACTCAGAAACTCAAAATGGTCCAAAACGCTGACAATACAACCCTGATCTGCTCTGCATCCATCATACAAATTCTCCAACATGAAACCCAACAATCCTTCACTAAAATAGAAAATTGGCTAAACAAATCCCAATTAATGTTAAGCCCAAAGAAAACGCAACTTATGTTGTTCTACCCAACAAAGACCTATGATACTACCTTCTCTATATCCTCAGCTAACAAGACCCTCATCACCCCAGTCGCCAAATTGCTAGGCTTTACAATCGACCAACAACTAAAATACAACAAACATATATCCCTCACCGTCTCCAAAGTCCATAAAAAGCTAGTGCCCACTATCACTGTATAAAGTACCTAGCTTCTGAGGCTAGAATCTCCATAGCCAGAACCCATCTGTTAGCAATACTACTGTATGCTTGCCCAGTGTTAACAAACCTAAATAAAACTGACCTTAATAAACTCTCCACATGCTATAACAAGATCGCCAGGTTCAGTACCAATGCCAGATTACACTCCCACCACTGCAAATCCCTACATACACTACACTGGTTAAAATTCCCAAATTTACTTACGATACCACCATCTCAACCTAGCACACCAGATTTTATATTATCCTGAAAAAACCTTGTCCTAACCGGCCTCCTAAACTTCTACAATTCAAATCGACAGTTACTATCCAGTAACAAAGCTGTGATAGAAAATATCCTGTGAAAAAACAGCTCTGGGCAATCTCTATTCCCTCACGAACTTGCAAAAATATGGAATACCCTGCCTCCTGACCTCAGACTACAAAAATGTACATCACTTTCAAAAACTTTCTGAAATCTTATCTATATACCAAACATTTATGTAACTGCAGTGGACCTCCCTGAAGTCCCACCCTGCTGGAGGATGTTATCTCCTGATGCTTTAGACAAATAATACTGTGTTCCACTTATTGTCATTGTATATACTGTAAATATTGTTTATATGCCTATACTATACTTTTGTTGTTGCTGTTGTGTCTTTCGGCTTTTCCCGGTTAGGGGTCACCACAGCGGAACTCCGGTCCGCTAATGATTGACAGTAGATTTTTACGTGCCGAGTTGCTGGCCCTGACGCACAACCTTCAACGAAGGTATGCCCATTCACGCATGTCTCCACACAGAAGACGCTCTAGCTGTGAATCGAACAGGACACCGTCTTACTGTGAGGCGACAATGCTACCGCAGGACCACCACCGCAGTTATGCCTATACTATACTAATGCTCTGTAATGTAAAAACACTATACCTACACTTGTCTGTAAAGTGTATGATAACATGTCTGTATTTTATCTCTGTATTGATAGCCTGTTAACTTTTCTATATGTGTTTCCTAAACTTTGTCACCTTCATTGGTACTATAAATTGTTCATTACTCTGTAACTGTTTGGAGCTTTTCACCCCAGGTCTCACCTGAAAATTGACACTAGCTGTCCAGCCAGACAATCCTGGCAAACAAATGTTAAATAAATAAAATAAATTTTATGAGCTCTTTTTTAGTTGCTACAGTTTAAGTAGATTAGCTAGTTCCAGCAGTTTTTTTTTTTTTTTTATAACACTGCTCTAGTTTTGGAGATGTGAGACATTGTAGACTGGTGAAATGGGGACAGCGTAAAGTAGTGTGGGTAGATGGTAAGCAGTCACTGTAGCTTTGGGGCCTAGGTCAGAGAAGAAAGGCTTTGCTTTGTATGAAATTTTAAGCTTTCATCTGTAGTGACTCCAAGCAATTTAGTATGGAGGACAGTGTTTAGTGTAGTAGTATCTGCAGATATGATTGTTGAGGGGACAAATTATGCTTACTTGCTTTTGGGGGTAAATAGCATTACTTTAATTGTTCTTTGGGTTCAGTGTTAGGATTGCTGTTATTAGGATTGCTGTTACTAGGACTGTGGTGAGGAAAACGATTCTTGTGTTTGAGCTAGAAGATCAGTAGTGATTGTGGAAGAACAGGTGACTGTAGAGATATCAGTGTATTGGTCTCTGCAGCTCAAAAATGTTAATTTGTGCAAGTTATTAATAGCAATGCCTTTCGGCTTTTCTCGGTTAAGGGTCACCGCAGCGGATCACCAGTCAGCAGGTTGATTGGTAGTGGTGTTTTTACGATGTCGAGTTGCCAGCCTGGTGCCCAACCTTTACAGAAGTCACACGCACCTACCTACATGTCTTTAAAAATTCACTCGACCGTAGGGAGGACATGAAGACTCCGCATAGAAGTCGCTCCAGCCGAGATGTGAACCGGAGAACCTCTTGATGTGAGGCGACAACGCTGATCGCTGCACCACAGTAGCTTGTACATGTTATTAATGAAGATGTTAAATAGTAAAGGGCCTTGTGTAGAACCTTGGAGATACTCCCTGCTTATATTGGTCGCTAGTTTGATGTGATGTCTTGCCAGCTCTCACATTGTGGTTTATTGTTGAGATGGGTAAGGAAGTCTAATCAAGTTTGGCTAGAGGATCTGCGTTACTGGAGTCTATTAATTTTAGTATGTGATATGGTAGTGAATGCAATGGTTTACTGAAGTCTATTCATTTTAGTATGTGATATGGTATTGAATGTTTTTGAGATATTTGGATAGACTAAGGTTACTAATTTTCCTTTATTTCAGTGATGGTATTTAATGTTTAGAAGTGCTAGGAGGGCTTTGCTGGTATTATGTGGTTGGAATCTGCTGATTTGTTGAAAATAAATACTGATTAAGTAAGTGATGGACTAGCTGGGAATGAACTCTTTTCTCCAGTTTTAGATAGAGTGGATAGGATGACAAAAGGACTGTGGAAGTGACACCACGACCCCATGTGCTAGTTTAACAGAGTCGTCTCCTTTAGTTTAACGGGAGGACAGTGGAGTGTCTTCATTTGCTGGTAACATATACTTGCTGGGTTCTGTTGATTAGAAAAGCTTCTGAGTGGGCTGTGGTTTCTGCTGCAAGTGTTAGATAGTGAGCAGGTAAGTTTTCAGCTGCTAATATTTTTTTAATTCGGTAAGAAATGTTTTGTAGCTCAGTAGATGTGGGTTTGAAGCTGAAGGAATTTTTAGCTGTGTCTGGGGATGAGGGAGTGGAGGCTAGTAGTAAAGACTGAGAATTTGCTGACTTATTAAAGTCTGAATTAAAAGTACAGGCAATACATCTGGTTTCTGAGGAGAGACAAATTAGGCTGAGTAGTTTAAGGCTGCCCAGAAGGTTTTGGGGGGGAGTTACTTTGATAAGGTTGTAGTGGTGGTATTTTTGTCAGAGAACATGTGGAAATTTTAGTTTTGTTGCAGAGAAACCTAAAGGCTTGGTACTTGCTGTAGTTTATCCACAAAAGCCGTGTTTTCCAAGCATTGTCCATATTCTTCATGAAGTTTTTTTTCCTGAAGTAAACCAAAGATCAGGGATAGACTTTAATATCTTCATTCTTTCAGGAGCTTCCAAAGCAGTGGTGTTCTCTGTAATACATTTTTATCCTTCTAGCATGTTCTGTTTATGTTGCAGAAGAGCTTGAGATCTCTTGAGCAAGTGTTTTAAGCCCAGAATAAACTTTCGAATGTGCAGTAGGTCTCTTTGTTTATATGTATTACCACAAATTAAACAGACCATTGTTTTTAATTTGTTTGTATTACATTGCATTTTTTGTATTGTACAAAAGCATGGTTTTACATTCAGTAGTTCAGTGGATACCAGGGAAATTCCAGAGCTTTGTGAAATTGCTATGAGTTGTAAAACAATTTTGGATTTTTAAGAACTGAAAGATATGCCTAAGGTAATGTTTTTGTTTCAGCAATTTAGTAAAACCAAAAGAATGCATATTTATTTATGTATTTGTCATTTGTTAACCAGGTTGGTCCAATTGAGCCAAAGGCCCATTTTCAGTGGAGACCCAAGGAGAAAAGCTATAATTATAATTAGACATTCCCAAAAAAAAAAAAAAAAAAAAAAAAACAGTAATTAATACAAAGATTAAAAATTATAATAACAATATAGACAAGAAACATTTACATAAAATGAAGTAATCAAATACAAAATATTTAAGTACAAGTTTCAAAAAATCCAATAGCAGCAGGATAAACCCTGAGTAAGAATATTTACAAGAACCTGATTGTAGATATACTGTAAATTAGAGTGTTAGAAGACCAAGAAAGAAAGGTGGATAAAAAGAGAGAAAAACTTAAAGTAATTAAAAGTAGAATTTAGGAAGAAATCAGTTGGACATCTGGTCGGAGCTTAGCAAGGGCAGGACCAGGTCTTAGGAAGGTAGTGTTTGAGTTATAGTTTGAAATAAAACTTGGGGATATTTCTTATTTTAAGTGGAAGGGAGTTCCAGGTGTGACCTACAGAGTATGTATATAGGGACTTACCGATATTTTTTGACAGTTTGTAAATGTCAAGAAGATGTTTGTCAGGTGTATGAAGTTGATGTTGCACAGGTAGAGATGCTGGCATTACATATTTTTTATTCCTTCAGGGAGATTGTAATACAATTGTTCAGCAAGATTCATTTATTTTTTAAAGCTTTTCACAGAAGCATTCCGATTAGTATAAGCTTCTGTACATGTATAAAGCATAGATGTGTGCCTTGTCCTCAGTATTGGCTTCTGTACATCTAAAAGATACTAATAACTGAGCAACCCCCAGTACAAGCTACTCTGTCTGTACCAGATGTAAATAATTGTTCTTTCTTCAGTGTGTGCTTCTGTATCTGTACATGGCACTGGTGCTCTGTGCATGGTGCAAGCTTCTATAATTGTACAAGATATAGGTGCTCCATCTCCAGTGTCAGCTTCTGTAACTGTACAAGACATGAATAGGTGCTTTGTTTACAGTGCCAGCTTCTGTACCTGTACAATGCATTGGTGTTCTGCCTCAGAACCAATTTTTGTACCTGTGCAAGACTTAGGTGCTGTGTCCAGAGTGCCAGCATCTCTACCTGTGCAAGACATAAGTGCTGTGTTCCGATTGCCAGTGTCTGTACCTATACAAAACATGGATAGGTGCTCTGTCCTTGCTGCCAGCATCTGTATCTATACAAGACTTCTGTGCTGTGTCCCCAGTGCCAGTTTCTGTACCTGTACTAGGCATAGGTGTCTTGTTCCCATTGCCAGCATCTGTATCTGTACGGATGTGCATGTTCTGTCCCCAGAGCCAGCTTCTTTACCTGTACAAGACATAGATAGTTGTTCTGTCCTCGATGACAGCTTTTGTACCTGTACAAAACATAGTTACTCTATCCCTGGTGCCGGTTTCTATACATGTAAAAGACATAGGTGCTCTCTTCCTGGTGCCAGCTTCTGTATCTGTACAAGACATAGGTGCTGTGTCCCTGGTGCCGCCTTTTGTACCTGCAGAAGACTTAAGTGCTGTGTCCCCAGTGCCGGCTTTTGTACTTGCACAGGACATAGGTGCTGTGTCCCCAGTGCCAGGCTGTGTACCTGTACAAGACATAGTTGCTGTGTCCCTGGTGCCAGCTTTTGTACCTGTGCAAGACATAGATAGATGCTGTGTCCTTGATACCAGCTTCTGTACCTGTACAAGTCCTTGGCGCTCTGTCTTCAGTACCATCTTCTGCAACGTATGCATAGGTGCCCTGTCCCCAGTGCCATCATCTGTACCTGTACAAGACTTAGGTGCTCTGTCCCTGGTGCCGGCTTCTGTACCTGTACAAGATATAGTTCCTCTGTCCTTTGTGCCGGCTTCTGTACCTGTACAGGACATAGTTCCTCTGTCTCCAGTACCAGCTTCTGTACCTGTGCAAGACGTAGTTCTCTGTCTCTGGTGCCAGCTTTTGCACCTGTACAAGATATGGGTGCTATCTTCCCGGTGCCAGCTTCTGTACCTGTGCAAGATGTAGGTGCTGTCTTCCTAGTTCCAGCTTCAGTACCTGTACGAGCCATAGGTGCTGTCTTCCTATTGCTGGCTTCCCTGGTGCCGCCTTTTGTACCTGCACAAGACTTAAATGCTGTGTCCCCAGTGCCGGCTTTTGTACTTGCACAGGACATAGGTGCTGTGTCCCAAGTGCCGGGCTCTGTACCTGTACAAGACATAGTTCCACTCTCCCCGGTGCCAGCTCCTGTACCTGTACAAGACATAGGTGCTGTCTTCCCGGTGCCAGTTTCTGTACCTGTAAAAGACATTTGTGTTCTGTCCCTGGTTCCAGCTTCTGTACCTATACAAAATGTGGGTACTGTGTCCCCAGTGCCAGCTTCTGTACCTGTACAAGATGTGGGCGCTGTGACCCTGGTGCTGGATTCTGTACATGTACAAGATATGGGTGCTCTGTCCCCTTTGCTGACTTATGTACCTGTACAAGACATGGGTGCTGTGTCCCCGGTGCCAGCTTCTGTAGCTGTACATGACATAGGTGCTCTGCCGCCAGTGCTGGCTTGTGAACCTCAGAGTGGTACTAATAGATGAGCAGTTATCCATTTCCAGCTTCTTTCCCTTCCAGCTGTGCTAAGAAGTGTTTTGTCCCCCTAGTACAGCCATCTGTACCTCTTGGAGATGCTAGTAGGTGCCTCGCCTTCCACCACCAGCTTTTGTAATTGTACAAGATACAGATGGGAGAGCTGTTCACCAGTACTGACTCTTGTACCTCTCAAAATGCTAATAGATAAGTTGTCAAGTACAAGCCTCTGTACTGAGATACTAACAATTGCCTGTCTGCTCCCCACCCCACACCAGTTACCAGCACCTTCTCCTATTGGATGTCAGTAGATGTAGACAACACGAACTGTCTGCTGATTTGCTCAACATAGTATTTCAGTGTTGTAATGTAGACAGTTGTCAGTATTTTGACCCTCATTTCCAGTACGTCCATTTTATGACCTGATCTGAAGAACACTGGTATAATAAATGACATTCATGCCTGGAAGATGATTTTATGCAGTGACTTCATCTTTTAAATAGAGTCTTGCATTGGCAGTGACATTTTTGATGAGGTTCTCATGGATGATGGGCTTAAATTAGGTGACTAAGTGTTCACATTGGAGACTTTTATTGAATGCCCATAAAAACACAGTAAACCAGCATACTTCATAGGAATGTATTGTCATTTCTAACCTTACTGTGTCTCTGGCACTGTGAAGAGTCTCATTTAGCTCCAAATGATAAGTTCTTAGGATAGGGGAGTAGGGAATGACATGCCCCCACAGTAAGATGGCTAGGTGGGAGAGTGCTGTTTTGTTTACTGTGTTAAACTGGACTAGCACATCAGTGGCTTGGAATCATTTCCTATCCCCCATTCTGGTAAGAGTAACAGGGCAAAACATGTGGTAAAAAGAGAGGAAACTTAGTAAAACTGCACCCATAGTTCCAGTGAGGGTGGTATTTCTTAAGCATATGACTGACTTGCAGGATGTTTACCTGTTTGTGTCCTTTGCAAAGATACTGGATGATAGTGGGGATTGGGGATCTTTTAATATCCTGTGCAGGTCATTGGATTGCTCGTAGCACAGAATTTGGTTATATGTTAATCTTCCTGTGCTGTAGAAGATCTGGTACTGGGAGACTAAGCTTTATGCTCCGTAAAGGTGCAGGTGTAGTCCTGACAAACTGAGCAGCGCTTTACACTGTAGTATCTCTTCATTGCATCTGTGCTGGTGTTAGTGTTTTGTAGATATCTTAACCAATTCTCACACTCAGTACTCTATAATTGTCACCACCTCTAAGTTGCTGTACATACTGCTGCTGCAAACTACTATTTCCCCTTGTTCTGGTTGGATAAGGTCCATTGGATTAGTACACTAAACTAAATAATAATTGGAAGTATTTCCTCCAGCATGGTTATTCAGTCTGGTGTTCATGCTGAGCTTTTCTCTTAAGTCTCTTAAGTGTTATTTATTTATTTTTTTTGCATAGTGTATTGCTTGTGTGCTTACATATTTATGCATTTATATTTGTGTATCCTTGTTTGTGTGTGTGTTTTTTTATTGCTACACATTCACAATTACTAACGTGAAGAAATGACTTGTTTCCTGTTTTTATATATATATATATATATATATATATATATATATATGAGAGAGAGAGAGAAAGAAAAAAAATAGAAGTGTGCTTGCATTTGTGTGTCTCTCTAACTGAATTTGTAGACCTACGGGCCACCCAGAGGGGAGGAGAAGTTGGGCAGCTAGCCTGCCACAGCTCAGCGCTTATGATGTATGTTGCTAAGCCTACAGGCTGCATCAATTTGTCTTGAGCACTTTTATGTCCATCCCAAGTTAAATTGATTTCATTTCTTTATCCTGGAGAGATTTCCTAACTGTATAATTCATTGCTACAACAAATTGAAGCCCCAATGTAAATCCGTTTTAGTCACAATTTTACTTGTCTATCTAATTATTCTCGGTATGACAGAACTGTAGGAGTCTTGAGTTTTTTCATGCTGCTTTTTAACCCCCTCAGCTACAGTTGCAGCTTTTGTTTCTTAGCTGGCCTTACCATTCCCTTACTAAAAGCTGAGACACATGCCCAGATTTCTTACTCATTATAAAAGCCAGGAATATTTACATTTCAGAAATGATGCCACGGCATTTTATTTTCATTCATGCCTGTAGTAGACTGTAGGGAAGACTGGTTTAGAGTTATGCTCAGAGTCGCAAGTTGGATGCTCTTGGGTGTAATTTCATCCATTTGCAGTTGTTTTTTTTTTCCACATGGACTTGAATTGGTAATAGTTTCTCTGTGACCATGCTGTGGCAGAATACAAACTTGCTCATTAATGTGCCAGTCTGCTTAGTGTATTATACGAGCAGTGCCTTTTGTCTTGTAATAGATTGATCAAGTTTATGCCCATTTCGTCCAGCACTATGGAGGGAGGCACATATACAGTTTAATGAGCTGGGCATTTCATTAGTGTAGCAGAGGGGTGCCAATTACAACTGCTAGCAATGTTTTGTCTGAGATGTGCCCATACTAGTTTGAAGCATCCAGACTTTAAGTAACAGCTTGAAATGAGGTTGCAACATGAAGCAGCAGCAGCATAGCTTCTTTTCAGCTGTCTGGATTTAGAGCAGTAAGTGTCTAGGCAGTGTAGTTGATGTGCTACTCCCTGCAAGTATGGTAGTTGTGACACATCATGTCACGTTCTTGGAAGCCAGCATTACTAGCAAAAAGCCAAGAGGCCAGGCAAATGTACTAATTTGGTCTGGTTATCATGCCTCACAGACTGTTGATTAGCTTGGCACTGTACATGAGGCCATTGGCCAGGCAGTATGTGTGTGTAAGTATGCATTTGGGCACTAAATAACATTGGTACTACTATTGTGGGAGTTGAACTGTACATTACTGGAACAAGAAATCCCATACTGTAAAGAGTAAAAAGGCATCAGGTAGTGGATTTCAAGGCTTGCAGGCATAGTCCCATTTGTGGAAACCAGGTTACATTTGTATCTACCTTTAAAGGTTTTGTACCTCCACCCCCCCCGTCTTTGACATAGTACTGGGTTACACTTGAGAATTCCTTAATAATTGCATTACTGTTGTAAGGTTTTAGCCAAAGCTGGTTTCATTAACAATAAGGGGAGGTGTAGAAGTACTGAAGTGCCATCTTTCTAATGAAACTTTAAAACCAAGGTCCTGTCTACCTTAGTTGGTGGTAACTCAGCTGGGTGTAAAAGATCCTGTAGCATAAATCAGAAGAAATGGGGGAGGGTATGTTACTTAAAAGCATACGGTATAAAGCAAAAGAAATGCAAATCAGAAGCACGATGAAGCCATACAGTGAGTACCAGTGTAATTTAGAGACATGATCAGGAACATCTTCTTCACATAATGTGCTATATACCAAAACACACCATCATTCTTTCAGTCTGTACAGTATACATATAATATAACAGTCTGAAAATTGACATACCATAATATTCATATTGTCACACATTCATGTACTTTCTTGTAAGCCTCAAATCGTGTTAATAATTATTGCAGTAAATTCATATTTTAATTGGAAGACATTCAAGAAAACATGTTACCCTTGGTAAATGTAAGTATCACCTTAGGTGTACCTTCAATTGTTCTGGAAGTAGGCCATGCCCAGGCAGCAGAATACTAATGTGTATCCTAGTGATTGCATGATGTGTATGAGCTTAGAATTGCTGTGTAAAACAATGCAGGGTTGCCTTCTGGACCACTCGAATACCTCACATTCATTGCAGTTGTATTATGTTTCTCCTAGTTGATGGCAATGCTTATTTTTACATGAGTTGTGATGGGGAGTCGAATGTCAGAGGATGGTGGTAGTAGTAGTGGGTGACTAGGATTGCCACAACACTGCCACATCATCCAAAGATTTTTTGATATCTTGTTGAGGTACTTGTATAAGTAATAGGGTGTGCATAAGATTTGCTTAAGGTGTTTTGATAAGCGAATGAGTAGATTAATTTCCAAATAAAAAAGTGATTGTTTCAAGTACGTTTTGCAGAAAGCCTTGCACTTGTTGGTATAGTAGTTGCATCTCATTGTCTTATTGTGCAAATAAAGTTGGTTCCCTGCAGAAAAAAGTAATTGTGTTCATTTTAATATTGAGAGAGTTTTCTAAAGAAAAAATAAATAGTTCCTGTCAGCACTTGGCTGAGTCGGTAAGTGAGAAAGGCTGAGGGGAAGGAGAATTAATGGTTACTTCTACAAGCTACAGTCCTTTGTAAAATGCTGGATTTGCCAAACAACAGTGGTGAATGGTTGGTTAAAGTACACTTTAAACAGGGTTGATCTACAGGATTCTGAACGGGATTATGTTGCATATAGTCTGACATTTCAATGGGCGTAGCACAAAGCGCACTCTTCAGTCATACTTTTCTGTCTGCGCTATTGTCAGTTTCCTCTTTACTCCTTAATGATGATACTCTTATAATTTATCAAGGAGAAAGGGCCTTGAATAATATCCGTCTCCTATATATAGTAATGTACCATTTGTTAAATATATAATTTGTCGAAGAAAATAAGCCGATATATGTAATAGAAAATCAGCTGTAGCATATACCTACGTTTTTTTTTCTGTGAGAGATCATAGTTCAGCGAGATTTGGGGAGTTTGCAGTTTTTCCACTGCAGTGTGAACTCTGAGTTGGATTTTACTATTAGCAGGGGGTGTGTGAGGGATGATATAAAGTGTATTCGCCATGATTGGTTGAGTTTGGAGCATGTATGCTTGATCGTGTTAGTTATATATTCAACAGATCAAGTATCATATGACCATATAAATATGCATGCATGTATTTATCGCGTTGTGTTTCAAGTAAATATATTTGTATGTGTGTTTCGTATGTGTTTGTGTAGACATATATTTACACACACACATACGCACATGTATATAGATATATATATGAGTGTTATAGTTTTATCAGTACACACATTTGTTGCATGTTGAAATTGTAGTTTTATTCATTTCTGGCCTAGTTTATTGAATTATGTTACGATTGAACTTAAGTTGATCGACTTTATCCTAATTCAGCAGTGTTCGTTTCTTTTTCAGGTTGTGCAGCCGTGGAGTTTGTATATTTAATTTCCGGTGGTGTGGGTGCAGAGCCACCATGTAAAAGTTATTTGTTTTACTCTTAGTAATTGCAAATATAACCTCTTGATTTACATTTGTGATGACTTTTTTCAGTGTTTTAGGTGGAGATTAGACTATTGCAGAGGAGTTTGATGTTTTGTGCGTTACAAACTGATTTGGCGATTATCATTTATAAACTTTTGGATATATCTGTACACACACACACACACACGTATATGTATGTTGATCTGTTTGCTTTGCAATCAATCATTAAGTAAATAAATAAATAATGGGTAACACAGGGATGCACTAGTCAGGGTTCACTATTTGTTTTGCATTGTCTGACATATGGAGAGGGTCGTTGCATCCTGTTATGCTCCTTCTAGCTTTGCAGTTTTTACTCAGTGCTGTATCAATGTACAATGCTTTTTTATAGTGACACACGCCTTGCCAGTTGCATTGTGGTTGTTTTTCCTACCATCCAGATCTTTAGGGTGGGATGTTTAATTTCGGTGGTGCAGTTGTAGCACTATAGTTGTGTACACGACAGCTCTACATACGTATGTATCTTTATTTAATTTGCTTTCCTATGAGGGCAGTTGTCCTCATGAGCTGCCAGGTATTCTGAGTGCCAGATATCTGAATGAGTGGGAAGGATGAGTGAAAAGGCTTTTGTCTTCTCGCTTCTCTGTGGTGTTAGAGGGAACATAATGGTCCCAGAGGTATTTCCATTCATGAATCCCTGTTGGAAACACTGTAGTAATGTTTAAAGTCAGGGTAGGGGGATAGTTCAGTCCTCCTGTACCACTTGTCCCATGAGAAGAATTGCTTAGATGAAGGACTTGGGATTACTTGACATTCAGATAAAAAAATAGATAACATGTATATCTTGAAAACTGAAGCATCTCCTGCTTGGGAGGGTGGCTGGTTGCATTTACTGGTGCCTGACACAAACAGTGTCACTTGCTGGATGAGCTAGCATGTTCACTCCGTTTGTGCAGTGCTACTCCGCTTCAGATGTATTTCTTGCATTGCCTTATACTGCATGTAATGGAGACTGATTTTTCTGCAGGTAACTAGTTTGCAATTACTACTTTAGATATCCTATTGCTAAGTAGTGCTATTTGTCACATATTCAGTGAGTGTGTGTCTGCTTACTTTGTTAATGTAAAATTCATCCTAAAATGTTCACGATATGTGTTTTTATATGAGGCCAGCAGTAAAATAATGCCTAATAGGCTTGGCGGTTGTCTGTTAAAAGAAGTAGCCATTCATCCATTTGATAGAGGGGGTTGATAGCTTAGCATTTTGTTTATATTGTTCATGAAGCAGATAACCTAGTCAATTAAGAAATTCCAGCACAACAGACTGCAAGATGATTTAATTAATGGTATTGGTAGTGATTGTCCACTGGGACATTTGAATGTGAATTACGGAGTTTAATTGCAGAAGAGGGGGTAGAGATGGCAGACTTATGCCAGTGTTTTGACAAATGGAGTACTGTTTGGGAGAGTGTGAAAGGAATGTGCTTCTTTTTGTTTCTCCTGAGACTCTGCTTGAAGATGATTTGCTAATGATGTTAAAAGATTAAAAGATTCACTGCATCGTTGCCTGCACAGAAGCCTGTCCAGTGAAAATTCATTTTATCAGATGCACTGTTTGTTCTTTGTTTAGACAAGGCCATCTGCAGGTGGTCTAAAAGTGGTAATACGTGTGTTAGTGTGTACGGAAGGCTTGTGTCTGGCTACATTTGAAGGATGTGCTTCTGCTTAGATGTGAAGCATCTCTTAAAGTGGTTTTCTGATATTAATATGTGAAGCAGAGCGTCTGGTTGGTGAGTTAGGTTCTGTGATGCATTTCTGTTCTTATCATTCCTAATTTTTGGGGCCAGTTTTTAATAAAAAGCTTTGCAAACGTTATTTTTTGTTAAACTAAACTTATTAGAGCTATTATTTATCCCAAATTGACATCATCAAGGGCTAACTTTGGGATACATTCATAGACTACTGATGAGCACCCATGCATATGAAGTTGTTCAGCATGTAAAGTCTATGGGCACATATCCACACTATTCCAAACGCTAATGTCAGTTTTAAATGTTAGGTAAAGCCTTTTTGACATCAGCCTGGAAAAAATTGCATTTTTGCAAACAAAATCACAAAAGGGGAAACATGTAAGTGACAAGTGAAGGAAAGTGCGTCATGGCTCTACACTCATTGTTTGCCGTGGTGATAAAAGTAAGAAAAAATACAAGAAATATCCCCTTAACAGACAGACCATAAAATTTCAGGGACCCTAAGTAACTAATTTAAATAAAATGAGGCAGGGTTGGGTGGAGGGCATATATTTATTACTTTCTCTGTTGTCTGTCACTGTTTCCCCAGTATCCTTTTTTTGTCATTCTTGTTAGCTCTTTCTCCTTCCTGTCATCTTACATTTTAACTGATGTTTTGTTTTTGTTCATTTTGTGTGCTGTGACTTTATGCTGGCAGTTACATGAGGCAGTATTGATGTGTGTGGAAGATAATACTTTATGGGTGCCATCTATGTCCATTAATTTCATTACATTTTTCATTCCACAGAATGGGTTTAGCAGTGTTTTATCATTCCTTCCAGACAGTCTCTGCTTTTGGTTCTAGTTTGGGCTCTATCATGGCTGAATACCTAATTATAGCGTATACTATTTTGATCACCAATACTTTCATTCCATCAAGAAAATTCACCAAAAACTCTGCTCCGTGTATAGGGCCAAACACTACCTGACAGATCAAGCAAGGATTACCTTGGCAACAACATATACACCCTTCCTTCTCTATTATATGCTTCCCCAAGTGTTACAAATGTCAATACTGTGTATAACACTAAACTAGCCTCCTGCTACTACAAAATAGCTATGTTTGCAACCAACCAACCTTATAAAACATACCACTGCCTTGCATTAAAATAATTGAACTGGCTTGAACTCCCAAACCAGTTGACATACTCAAAACTAATCATTGCCCACAATCTCCTTACAAGTGGTGAGCAGTACAAAATACTCCACTGTACTGTTTACCAACTAGAGACCTTGACTCTAGCAATAAAGTCTTATCATGGATCAGTAAGACATTCAGTACAGCTGGAGACTCTTTCTACTCCCATTATTTGTCAAAATTCTGGAGTGAAAGCCCCGCATAGTTAAAACAGAAAACTGAAATAGTTTCAAAACTTTTCTTAAACAACACCTATACTAAAGATGGCTCTTTTCTTCCTGCTCACCTGGCTAGCTTTACTCATATTACTTTTCTGCAACTCTTATAGCCACTTTGCTTCTCACTCGTTTTGTATCTTATTGCTCCTCCTCATACTGCACTAATTTCCTACACTCCTACTCTTCCTCCTCTCAAGCCCCACCACTACCCACAGTTCCTCCTCTGTCCATTTATCATCCTGCTCATTTCCCTAACTTCTACTTTCATATCTCTCATTTTTTATCTACAATTCTACTTGTCTGTCTGTGAATTACTAAACTTAAAAACACCCCAGTTTGATCTTTTCCCTGCGGCCATCATGCTGTAAATATGTTAATTATTACTGTGTGTTATTTCTCTATTCAGTGATAAGCCAGTTCATCTTGATTTTTCTTTTTACGTTAAAATGCTATGTTTATGTAAGAAATATTTTAAAATATAGAAAAATCATGTAAACAAGCTCATGTATAGATGTTTTACCCTGCACTTACAAATGTATGTCATGTGCAACTTAAATGCGGAGTTTTTATCCGAGACCTCGGCTGAAAATGGGTTTTACACAGTCAAGACTTTTCCCGGTCAACAAAGTCAAACAAGTAAATGGGTAATAAAATAGTGTAATAATATAGTGTTGTTAGTCCCTGCACATACAGCTTTGTTATATATTTTTATGGGATCTATTGCAATGTGCTGAGTTTTAACAGGACCATTTATGTCTTGCACAAGGCAGCACTTCAGACATGGTTTACAGGTAAGTCATAGAGAGGCATTGTTCAGACGTAATTCAAGAGTATAAGATATAGGAGAAGTAATGTAGGTTTTGAAACTGTAAGTAGACACTCCCTGCATAGAGCCATTTTTCTTTGCAGCCATGACTTCCACTATTCTTTCTTTTCCTGTTGCTTCTGCCATGATCACGTCATCAGTTTGATAGCAACTACAGACACATCATGCTTTTGGCTTTGTGTCCAGCTAGGAAGAGAGAAGAATATATCCACAGGCCCTGGTTGCCATTAGCCTTTTATTTTGTACAAAGAATGTAGTGATGTACTGCGAGTATTTGCATTTTGTCATGTTCCATAACATATTCTCTTTTCTTCATGCTGTTTACCACAGTGCTGTGTACCTCCCTTCCTCCAGTAGGGCTGCCACAGAAAGATGCCTCATTAAACTCTCTGCCCAGCATCTTGAAGTGGTGGGAGACCACCATTACTTAATCATTCCTACCACTCTGTTGTTATCACAGCTACCCATGTCACCACTGGCATGCATAAGCACCCTGCCTCCATACCATTGGGCCAGCATTTGGTGGGTTTATTGCATCCTTTTGATCATGCAGTATACTTCCTGGGGCATGATAGTACAGAATGGAAGTATGTAGTAGGGGTGGTCACTTTCCTTCTGTTGCATTGCTGGGAGCTGGGCAGTGCATCCTATTCTACAGCAATATTTACGTCAGTGATTTTGAAGAACCAATGCTGCCCTGTCAAGAGTGGTGCTCATTCCTTAATGTCTGCCTATTCCTACTGCATCCTTAATGAGATTATGCACAGCACTCACAATTGTGTATGAATTATATATTCAGATCTGTGTTACTTCAGTGAGAAAGGTAACAGTCATAGGGTCTGAAATTTTCAGAAGTTGAAATTGCATTTTTGTAAGGATTAACTCTCAGCCTTTTTACAGCAAACTGTCAGAACAATGTTGTACTAAACATAATTGCATTTAAGGTAAGTTAGTTTGAGATTGATGGATGATGCTTTGCTTTTAATGAATATTTAGATGTAATGTTGAGGTCTGTGAACTTCATGTAGTACTGGTGGGTCTACTTCTAAAGCGCAACTCCCAGATGACAGAGTTTCACAATCCCAAGACGAAAATCACAAAAGTTCAGAAACCCGAATGTCGATTTTTTACCAGAGTAAGTAAACACTTGGCCAACATGCCCTGTTTTCCGCTGTAGTGCGATTCCAGAGTTGGCATATTTAGTTGGGTGTGGGGGGTGCAACCGTGTGTGTAGTGTAGGCCCCCCCCTCACCTTTTTGGGTTTTACTTACCTCGGCATGAGTTTTGTTTACAGTTGGCCACGTATTTACGTACCCTGGTAAAAATCAATGTTCAGGTTTCTGAACTTTCGTGATTTTCGTCTTGGGATTTTGAAAGTCTGTCATCTGGGAGTCAGGCTTTAGAAGTAGATCCAGTACTAGTGTATGTTTCCTTCTCATTTCTGGCTTGAGAATGCTTAGCAAGGGCTTTTCCTTACTGAATAACCAACTGTATATTCTTTCTTTCTGTTGCATGGGATGTTATTTGTTGATATCTGTGGTGATATGCATTGGGAATGTGGAAACAGTGCTTTATGATTATTTCCTTTCTTAATTTACAGTAAATAACAGATGGTCTGGGTGTAGTTGCCAGTTGTTAGAAAGCTAGGTTTGTATAAGATCAGTTAGAGCTGCCATTCCTTGCAGATTCCTTAAAAATGAAGTTCAGAGGTTTCACTTTCCTTGCAAAATTGCCAGATAATGGACTGCAGAAGGAGCATCTTCTTTACAATTCAGGAATACATTAAAATAGTAAAAAGATCCATTTTTAGCATGCATGTTGCATGCAGCTTGCAGGCAGTCAGGCCATCATATCATCACACCTGGCAGTGTGATGATGAGATTCTTTTGGTAGTTGCATTCTTTACTTGCTAAAATGAAAACCTTTTTAAGTAATGATGATACTTTTCAAAAATAAGCGAGACAAAAGAGAAGGGCAGCTGTCAGCTTCTTTTCATTTTCAAGTGTGAAAATGTGCAAAGTCACGAAAACAGACATTCTTGCAAAAGTAATATTTAGTGCATACCCCAAACCGCCACATGTACTACTAATGGACAGATGCAGCTCCTAAATGCTTTCTCCTATGTATGGGCCCACTCAAATTATCTATGGTATGATCAACCATGGGATGGGCAAGAGCCACTTTATAAGCAGATGGTTTAGGTTATTTCAAGCACAAAAAGGGAAATTGGATAGGTTTAAATGGCCACCAAAGATAGCTAGCCTAGTACTTGCCTATGAACATATTATTCATTAAATATTCTCACTGTTAGTGTTTGTTCTTTGACCTTGTTTTTGTTTGCCATTACTGCTGGTACTGTGTTATATAACATAGTCGGGAAATTGGATAGGTTTAAAATGGCCACCAAGGATAGCTAGCCTAGTACTTGCCTATGAACATATTATTCATTAAATATTCTCACTGTTAGTGTTTGTTCTTTGACCTTGTTTTTGTTTGCCATTACTGCTGGTACTGTGTTATATAACATAGTAGAAGCCGTGATTGGCAGGCTTCTACACCCCAATTCACCCTATCAGATATTACCCTTTAAAGATGCATACCTCGAAGGGCAGAAGTGTAATGTCAGCTGCTGATCTTTTTTAAAATTTTTATATTCTTATAAAAACGCTATTTAATGTAAAAAAAAAAAAAAAAAAAAAGGTCCCAAACATGTACTACACGGAAATGACCGTTAAAGCAAAGCAGAAATGGAATGGAGATGCAGCATTCTGCATTCTGTTTCACTGCTTTTGAAAGTGGTAATAGTTTCTGTAGGCAAGCTGCTGGATGCCAAATGTATGTAAGTTGGATTTCTTTTTCTTTTGTGAAAATTTTTCATATTATGATACTCAAGGGTTGTTTTCTGTATCGCACACTTTAATCTGTTCAGTTTGGAAGCTTATTTTGGAGATGACCCACACAAGTTATGTTAAAAGATGCCGTGCCATACAGATTTTAATGTTAAAAGTTGTGAATTGCTAAGCTACCTATTGTTTAGCAGCAAAAGTAGTTGTACATCTGTGCTTCCTTACCTGTGTTATTGCTTGGTTTGAAAGCATTTATCTCTTGACTTACATTGTTGAATCCTAATCCTTTTGAAGTGCTTGTAACTAATGAATGCTGTGATGTTCTTCATGTTTGACTGTTGCAGTCATCACACTTGGGTTATCTGCCTGCAGGTAGCCCTCAGTCGGCCAGAATACCAGAGACTTAGTATTTCTGCGTCGTATGCTGTCGCTTCTTCCATGACTTCAGGTTGTCGAGGGTATAAAAACAGGCAGATGGAGCCATTACACCAGTCTTTCTTGCAGAGGAGGAGCCCGAAGCAGAAGCAGTTTGCAAGTGCCCGTCAACCGCTACCTGAATTTTTCGTTTTCAAGTTGAATAATATTGAAGTCTTCTAAAGCTTAGTACCCCATTGGGGATCCTTTTTCCTTCTCTAAACCGATGTCAGAAAAAGTTAACAATTGTCTTGCCTGTGGAAAGCAAATACCTCACAGAGATTTTCATTCTTACTGCGTCACCTGTTTAGGCCTAGACCACGTCGTCCCTTGTTGTTGGTTTTGTGCCTTGTTTAATGCCCGAACCATTCTTTGTCGGGCTATCTTTGTTCCTAAATTCTTTTGCTTTCGATTACCGTATTCCGAAATGGCTTCAGTAAGCCATCCGACTACCGATATTCTGAAAAAACGTAAAGATAAAGACAGAGACAGACCGCATAGGTCCTTAACTGCCGACGCTTCCGTTAAGCTAGTCGCCAGTCAGCCGGTACTCAGTGAGGCGCCTTTGCAGCCCCTGATGCCCACTTCTGTGGATTTGCAGGCCTCTGCTGAGACCCATTTGGAGTCTGGTATGCCGCAAGATGCTTCTTTGACTATGGAACCAGAGGATGTCTCTACCTTAGATGAGTCCAGAGCCGCTGTGCAGGCACCGGCTTCTGAGGGAGTTTTTCGTCCTACCGATATTCGAATAAACCGATGACTTCATTTTTAACTAAAACTACCGAGTTTCTTAGGGCCAGAGTACACACTATGCCTGGAAAACCAATGACCAAAGCGCATGCTCAGGCACCCATGCCTCAAAAACAAATGGTTACAATAGCTGAAGACCTTATTACACTGATTAGGGGAAGCCAGCCTTCCCCTGCTAAGAGACCAAGAACCCAGTCCCCTACAGGATGTTCTTCATGTTTCACTGTTGCAGTCATTACATTTGGGGTAATCTGCAGGCAGGTTGCCGTCATTCGGCCTGAATAACAAAGTCTTGGGTCCTGCGTCTATTGCTGTCTCCTCTTCTATGACATCAGGTCATAGCAGCTGATGCTATTTTATTCAGTTTTTCTTGCCCCAGATGTCAGGTGCCACCAAAATGGGGAGCAAATATATATATATATATATATATATATATATATATATATATAATTGCACTTTTAGAAACATAAACTTTACCTTCAACCAAAAGCAAATACACCACAAAGGCTTTTGAGTATAGTGAAGGAAAGAAAAAGGTATAGAAAGGTGGATGGTGGGTGGGTAACCCGACTGCAACAGTGAATACACTCTAACATCTACATTTATGGTAAGTGTACACAACTATACTATGTTCTTCGTGTTTCACTGTTGCAGTCATTACATTTAGGTAGAATCCCAAAGCTATGGATGGGAGGGTGGAACTAAACAGCATTAGGAGCAGCTATAAGGCCCTGCAGGACTGCAGTGGCAAAGCCTGCCCTGGATTTGGAGAAGAGAGGTAAATGATAATGCTTTGTGAAGGTATGAACAGAGCTCCAAGTAGCAGCTTCTAGAATGTCTTTTGTTGGGACCCCTCTGAGAAAAGCTGTTGAAGTAGAGGCAGCCCTGGTGGAATGTGATCTGATCCCCTTGGGCACCGGTTTACCATGGTGCAAATAGCAGAAACGAATGCAGTGGCTTATCCATTTAGAAATAGTCTGCTTTGATATAACCTTCCCCTCTGACCCTGCAGCAGATGCTACCAGTAGTTGCTCCGACTTTCTTAGGGATTTGGTCCTATTTAAGTAGAATCTTAGTTGTCTGTGTACATCCAATGAATGCAGAAGAAGGCTAAATCTATGCAAACTGTTAATGAATTCCTACAAGTGCAACCACCTAGATTCAGTAGGCATTGCCCTTCAAAACACTGGTCTCCAGCCCCCTCCAAGCCTTCCCAAACAAGACCCAGGGCAAACAGACCACCCAGACTACAGTCTCAAAAGGTATGCAGAGATCTAAGCAATGGAGTGCCCCCACCCCTAAAGCAGGGAGTGGTAAGCCACCTTCGTATGGAAAAAGCTCACAATGACTTCTCAACTCTACTTCCCAGCCCTGCCAATTGCTTGTGCCCCTAGGAGGAAAATTTGCCCTTCATGCAAAAAACTGGATGCCCATTACTCAGGACCGATGGGTCCTCAAAATTGTATCCCAGGAGTACACATTTTATTTCCATTCACTGCCAACCCCAAGCGGGTTTCCAGACCTTCCTCCAAACCAGTGCGCAGAGGCTCAAAACCAAGTACTTTCCCTGCTCAATATCAGAGCTATTCAACCTGTTCTAGTAGAACAGAGGGGCCAAGGATTCTACTCCAGACTTTTCCTGGTACCCAGGGAAGAGGGCTCTTGGCGCCCTATCCTGTATCTTTCCATTCTCAACACCTTCCTGGTGGTACCAAAATTCAAGGTGCTTACCCTGCAACAGCTTCTCCCTATGTTGGCTAAGGATGCCTGGTTAGTCACCCTAGACGTAAAAGAAGCCTTATCTGCACATCTCCATAAGGGAGTCATGCAGGAAGTATCTACATTTCAGAGCAGGGTCTATACATTATCAGTTCTCTGCACTTCCCTTTGGCTCATCTTCTGTGCCCAGGGTATTAACAAAATGCCTGGCTCCAGCCATTGCATACTGCAGGCAGGGAAAAATCCAAATTTATCCCTACTTGGACAACTGCCTGATTCAGGCAGATAGTCAGGAATTGCTGCTTCAGCACCTGGCATTTGTAAAAAGCTTTCTGTCTTCATTGGGGTACACCATCAACAAAAAGAAATCACAACTGGTACCTAGTCAAAAGATTGTATTCCTGGGAGCAAGGTTGGACACAACTCCCCGGATGGCATTCCTCACTTCAGAAAAACAGACCTATCTGACAGATTACTTCAAACAAATGGCCACCAAAACCCAGCTATCTGCAAGAAAAATACTGCAAGTCCTAGGGTTCATGACCTCATGTATTCTGCTAATTCCATATGCAAGACTGCATATGAGGAAACTTCAGTGGTACTTAAAAAGTCTTTGGTGCCAACATTCTCAGGACCTGGAAACAGTCATTCCTATCCTACCTTGTCTAAGGACAGAGTTCCTTTGGTGGGCAGAAGCATGCAACCACAACAAGGAACTGCCTTTTACTCTACCCCACGCCACCCAGACCCTGACCACAGACGCATCGGACTATGCATAGGGTGCCCAAATGGCTGGCAAATGTATTTAGGGCCACTGGAGTCCAAGTCAAATTCTCCTGCACCTCAACCAAAAAGAGATGCTAGCTCTACAGAATGCCCTGACAACTTTCAGACACCTACTCTTTCCAGGACAACTGCTGATAAAAACAGACAACACCACAGTTATGTCGTACATAAACAAGCAGGGGGGGACCCGTTCTTACCCACTCTGCAGATTAGCCATGGCCCTGTGGAACACGGCCTTGGACAACCAAATCCATCTACAAGCTCAATTCCTGCCAAGCAAACAAAACTCACTGGCAAACGACTTAAGCAGAAATCTCCTAGACCCACACGAGTGGAAATTGGAAGCCTGCACCTTCAACCTTCTGATCCAGAAATGGGGGACCCCAGAGGTGGATCTCTTTGCCTCCCCCGACAACCACCAATTAAGCAAATTCTGCACCAGGAACCCTCACAGCAGGGCCTGGAAGGTGGATGCACTATCATTTCAATGGGAAAACCTCTCAATCTATGCCTTTCCCCTTTTGCCCTTCTCTCAAGAGTTTTACTCAAGATAAGACAAGAAAGGCCAATGACAATTCTGATTGCCCCGGACTGGCCATGCCAGCATTGGTACCCACTCCTGCGCAGCCTGACAACGATGCCACCCTAGCAACTACACCAGATCCCAACCCTGCTTTCCCAGCAGGAGGGACAGATTCTGCATCCACAATTGCAAACCCTAAATCTTGCAGCCTGGCTTATTCCTTAGATACTACACCAGCAACCTTAAGCAAACAGGTGCTGGATGTCATCCTTGAAGCCAGAAGGCCCAGTACTAGGAAATCCTCTGCCGAAAAGTGAAAAAGGTATTGTTCTTGGATTCAGTCTAAAGGAAAGGACACAGCAGTGCCCTCCTTACCTCTAATCCTGGATTACCTTGCAGATCTACTCCACAGAGGCCTATCCTTCTCCTCCATTAAGATCCATGCCTCTGCATTTCGGCTCATTACAATACTGAGCCACCCCTTTTCTCTCACCCTCTCATCAAACCGTTCTTGAGTGGGGCAAACAACTTAAGGCCACCAAGGAGAGCACCCACTCCTGCTTCGGACCTTAACTTTGTACTGGAAAAGCTCACGCTTCACCCTTGAACCTGCTGCTTCAGCAGAGTTAAAATTCCTCTCTTGGACAACAGCATTGCTTCTAGACATCACTTCAGCTAGAAGAGTGTCTGAGTTACAAGCACTGATGGCTGTGGAACCCTTCATTATTTTCCATGTTGACAGGGTTTCCCTCGGGACTAACCCTTCCTTTATGCCTATAGTGGTGTCCAGTGTGGCTCTCAACCAATCCATACATTTGCCTATCTTCTTCTCTAATCCTCAGAATAAAGGGGAAAGGATCCTGCACTCTTTGGAGGTGCACAGACAGCTCAGGTTCTACCTTGATAGGACTAAGCTTTTCAGAAAATCTGACCAGCTGCTAGTCAGCTTTGCAACAGTGGCAGAGGGCAAGGCCATTTCAAAACAAACCATTTCCAAATGGATAGCACACTGCATCCATTTCTGCTACAAGCACCATGGAAAACCAACCCCTCATGGGGTCTAAACACATTCCACTAGGGCTACGTCTACCTCTACAGCATTTCTCAGGGGAGTCCCTATCAGGGACATACTGGAAGTTGCTACCTGGAGTTCTGTGCACACCTTCACCAAGCATTACCACCTGCCTGTCTTTTCCAAATCCAGGGCAGGATTTGCTACTGCAGTCTTGTAAGGCCGCCTAGCCAACCCTAACTTTTCTTGACTGCTTCCACCCTTCCTCAGCTTTGGGAATCAACCCAAGTGTGATGATTGCAACAGTGAAACACGAAGAACATAGTACAGTTGTGTACACTTACCATAAATGTAGATGTTAGAGTGTATTCACTGTTGCAGTCCTGGTTTCCCTCCCTCCAGCCCCTGGTTTTCTCTGTCTCTTGTCTCTCCTCTCTATGGCTGTTCCTACTTACTTTTTACTGGTGGTGTTTTCCACACCATTTCGTCGCTCCCTATTTGGTGGCTCCTGACATTTGGAGTAAGAAAAACTGATGTAATGGTGTCGACTGCCTGTTTTTATACCCCTGACGACCTGACGTCATGGAAGAAGCGACAGCATCTGAGACAGAAATACTAAGTCTCTGGTATTCTGGCCGACTGAGGGCTACCTGCAGGCAGATAACCCAAGTTTGATGACTGCAACAGTGAATACACTCGAACATCTACATTTATGGTAAGTGTACACAACTGTGCTTTTTGCACCCATCAACTTAAACTGTTATTTAATAGCTACTCTGCTATTTGGAGAAAGCTGGCCGCCTCATGTTCTGTTTTTTTTTTTGTAATTATTGCAGAGGACTTTAGGAGAGGTTGCTGCAGTTTAGAATCAAGTCTGTTGTGGGTTGTTTTGACTAAGCCCTTCATGTTTTTTTCTTTTTCTGCTGTGCTTACTTGAATTGTAGCTCTGCTTGTTGACCCAAGCTGAACTGTACAACACATTGCAAGTAGCATGTAGAAGTTCCATTTCTAGCATCAATGCAAGTTCTCTTTTTCGTTTACTATTGTTTTAATAAAGACCATGAGATTTCTAATTTGAATGCTAATGGTGTAGTGGTGGTGATGGGGTTCTTTTTCAGAAGTGTGTAATATGCTTTCTTTTCTGTAGTAGGGCTCATGACAGAAAAGGGTACTGCTGCTTTGCAAACAGTATGTTACCTCATGCTTTGTACAGAACAAAATCTTTGGTATATATGGAATTGTTTTGTTTTCCTTTGGATTGTGTAACCTGGAATATATTAGACGGAAGTATTTTTATGTGTACAATTATTTAAATATTAACACTGGATTTTTTTTAATGTGTGTACCAAAATTTAGTGTTTTTGGTAAATATACTAAAATGAGGTACCACTTTTTCATACATATGATCATGGGCTCTTACCACGTTTACCCCCAAGGTGACAACTGATATGAAAAAACACAGTGAGAGACTAATGTTATCCCCTAATAAGTAGACTTTCTCTGCATATTCCTAGTGAAGATCTGCAGTCACCCATCCCATGATCCAGGCTGCTTTTTAAAGGTTACTAAGGAAGTACTCTGATTAAGGGCAACCTGTTTCATAAGCTAGGATAAATTGGATGAATTATCTTTCATGCCATCTGATGGTGGTGGTGATATACAAGTGTAGGTCTTTAGAGCAGATGTTTGCTTTACCACTGATTTTATTAAGGTGAAGATATTCATAGCATGCTGTGGTTCCCATAACTGAAGGAATTGAACCTGTCAGATACAGTGATGAAAATGTCTCAAAAGTACAAGCCGTAGATGACACAACTGAGCTCCGTCAAAGGCTAAAAGATGTATACTGAAAACAAAATTGGGTCCTAAATTTGGAACAAAAATAGATATGTGCTAATTTATTTTTGTTTTCATAGCTAGGGGTATGGACTGGTACAGCACCCTTTCCAGTCATCATTCTGGCCATAAGGCAAAGACAGTGACAACATAACAGTGAAACAGCAAATAAGCAAAATACTGTAAATGGCCTAAGTGTAAACATAGTCATTTAAGAAATTTAATGAAACAGTGGCCTAAGTGAACAATCCTGCAGTGTAGGGATCACAGGTCTATACACATTTATGGTGTAGAGGGGACATTGTAAGTGAAGTTCAAGGGTTTGCAGATGTGCAAGATGTAAAAGTAAAAAATGCAAGTAGTGGAAATAATAGGTGAAAACCTAGGTTAGCTAATATCTCTGAAGAAGTCACATGCGTATTCCTGAACTAGATGTGTTTGAGTTCTTTGTTCTGTAATGCTTTTGTTTCTGTGCTTTTATAGCGCTAAGTAGCTATCGCCTTGTTCCCAAGTTTTGTATCACTGTTGCAAAATATCCTTAAAGAGGTCCTCTGTTACTCTATAGTAGAAAGAGGACAAAAATGTTAACTGCCATTCATTAAAATATTCTCTTGCTCTTTCTGCAGAATCACAGAGGACTCTGCTGTAACAACGTTTGAAGCACTAAAGGCACGTATTCGTGAGTTAGAACGGCAGCTTTCTCGTGGGGACCGGTACAAATGTCTTATCTGCATGGTGAGTTGGATTCTTTTTGCCGAGAGAGGTTGCCCATGGGACATCATGTGCTGCTTGAGAAGTGCATTTGTTTTTGATAAGAGGGACCAGACTAATGTTGGTGCTTTGTGACACAATGACTTTCAGTGTTCAAATCATTTGTGAACAGGAACACAGACTGTGAAAGGCATGTTGTTTTTTATAGTTGTATTTAGCTATTGCCTGAACTAAACATTAGTTAAAGGTTTACTGCTGCAGTGATTAGAATTAAGCATGGCAACTCTCATGTTGTAACTTTCAGTAAATGGTAAGCGTGGTTGCACTTGCTGGTACAGTACTTGAAAGCTTCTTAAATGTAGTTAACATTTAGCTTACATATATTTTCATCCATGGAAAAGTTTATAGATTTCAAATTTGTGTTTGAAGTGGCAGGTGGTATTTGAGCTTTATTCCTACATAACTTCTTTTAATAACCTTTTACAGTTTTATACTTTTTATACTTATTATGCTGCTTTAGGATATATCTGTTGTGGCTCATTGCATTATTTATTGAAATCTACTTGGAAAAATCAAGTCATTTAAGTTCCTTTTCCAATTGTGACCCAGGAGCTACAGTTATAATTTTTCGTGTACGACACATGGCCATTTACCATTACCCAGAATTGATGGACATGCTCCACCTAAAAAAAAAACATATCCCCTCGAGCCACACGCTCTAGGGATCTAAACCTCACCACAACAATAAACAGGACGTGCTGGAGGGATAAATTCCTGTCCCAGAGACTTCCCATGCTTTGGAACAAGATTCCAATCTACATTAGGCAGAGCTCCTCTCTAACACTCTTCAAGAGAAACCTTGACGAGTGGATGGGAAACAGAAAGTTTACCCCGGGGATCACTTCAGTGGCTCAGCTGGACAGAGGCACAGGGAACTACTAAATCTAAGGGGGCTGCGAAAGCTAACACATTCTGGCTAGGCTTATAAATGCATTCAGGCAGATAGCCTAGTACCTACCTATGAACCTATGGTCACATCTTTTCATCACGTGGTAGAACTGCTATTCGTTTCATGAGTTACAAAGACTTGACTTGAAGGCCAGTGAAATAATACTATTTAATAAGCACTTTCGCCTTATAAAATCAAGACTTCATCAGTCCAGAAAAATAATGGTAGAAAAGATGATAATGATAGTCATGCTCCAACATCCAGTGCTTTTATCTCTTTAACAATGTCATATAATTCAGTTACAGTTGGTTTAAATTTTGGTTACCATTTTCTAGTAATTGCTTTTTTTTTTTTTTTTTTTTTTGCAGCCATTGGCATTAAACCTAATAAGGTCTTACTGTGTCTGGGTCATTCAGATCCTGTGTCCCAGCTCAAAAGAATAATTTCTTTAGTCAGAGGCATTTGCTTGCCCAGTATTTCTGACAGAGTACTCTGTATGGAAATTTTAAAACCTGTCAGTTCGTTACACTCCCAAAAAACACGTTCCCAGTTACCTCTTTGTTTCCTATTACACCTCCAGATTTGCCGAAATTCTTTGAAGTCTGTTGGGGTATGAAAATATCCAAGCAAACACTTACAAGGAAAAAGCCTAAACCTTTTGGACTTTGCTACATACCTTGGAGTTGTACATATGTCCTTCCATTATTCCTTTGTAAACTGCTTTTCCAGTCTCCCTTCTCAATTTTTTATAACCTTTTCTGATTCTTATAGTCCTTATACAGTATTTTATGTGCCCTACTAATTATTCTTGTTTTTACAACAGCTTCTGTTCTGGACTTGACTAAAAACTTTATCAGCAGTGATCTTCCACTTAGGACTGCCCTGTCCTTTTCTTTTTGCCTGTACATTCATATCAATCTCTGGTAGGGAAGGCAGTCTCTAATCTGTAGTCCAAACTTCAGCTTGACCTTATCCCACTCTTATTACCTTTCCCTCTGTAGATATTTGCTCCCAATATCTTGTTTCCTTTTTCATTTTTCTCCAGTAAATTCCAGCTTCCTCTTGCCTGTTTTCTATACCCGTACTTGCAAGTATCCCTGTTGGCAAAATCTCCTTTCTCCTGTTGACTTAGTTCTTATATTCATAAAAAATGCCCAAGGTTACGTTCTCCTTAAGGATCTGCATCCAAAATCCTACTCCGTCTTTATTTCTTGACACCCTCTCCCCCTGCTTCATCATCATCCCTTTCCACTTTGATTTATACTCGTCTGTTTATGTTATGTCTGTTAGCCTTAACTGCATAGCTGTAAAATATCCTTACAAATCAACTAATCCTAAATCGCATTGTTTCCGTCATAGACTGTTTAGTGTCAAGGTGCACTCTGTTACATAGCGTGGTCCAACATTATTAACAGTAGTTACATTTAGGTCCCTCTGAGCTTAAGACACCTTTTTTAAGAGAGGTTTAAGGTGGTATTTATAGGAACCTAGTTTAAAGTTGACCAAAACAATGGTGAAAATCTTCTGTTTCTTGGCAACTGTAGTGTAATCTATGACAAGACTAGGTAGATGCCATCTTATCAGATGATAGCACTTCAGGAGTCTATTGCTTCATTTGTGCTGTATTGCAGCATCAGTGCTGTACGTAAATCCGGGTTGGAAAATAAAATTTGTGGTCCTCTGAACTTTCTTCTTCAAAGATGAATTTGCTGCCCTTTGTCACAAGAGAGACGACTGTGGGGCTGCTTTGGCCACAGAAGTGTTAACTAACTGATTCTAAGCTGCTGTCTTGGTGCCCTGAGGTTGTCCTTTATCCTGTCTTTCTCTTCTGTTTGTCCTTCTGCTGTAGATGTTAGTGGTGACCAAGATTTGAAGAAAGTATCATTTAGAGCTTCTGTCTGCCAGATTGTTTTCACCACTGTTTATGACTAGACTTGATCAGTGTTTGTTGAGAGTGTACTGTATTGCTTTTGCAGAGTTGTGCTGCAGGCAGTGGCAGAAACAAACACTGGCTCCATTCATGTTATGGTAGCAAGGCTTCCCACTGTTAGCACAACTTTTGCTGCTCCTTGAGTTAGTAACAGCATGTTCAGCTGTGATGGCAGCTGCTTGACTGAGAGGGAACCAGCATTGTTGGTGTGATGATTGGAAGTGGATCAGGAATGGAAGGTAGTAACAGACGTGATGCAAGTTAAAGCAGTGTTGCCTTTTGGCTCTGTGGATTGTATCATTAGGCTTTTGCAGCTACCTGCTGAATGTAGAGGTGGACTGACACTGCCCTACTTAAGATGGTTGGAGTCATAGAATGTTCATGGAGACTTGCGCAACATATTGCAGTTTTACTATCTTGTCGCATTGAAATTTTCGGGTTTGGAAGCCTTTAGTGTCCTAAATGTTTGGAAGTTATGTTTTTTAAGACTGTATTTAACGTGCATTAATGGAAATCTTTGAAGAATTGTATTTAAAACCATTTTCTGTTTCATGTTTATAAAAATTATAGTGTAAGTTGAAAAATGGTAATTTTTTGCTAAATGGGTTGCATGGCTATTTGTCCAAGAATAGCCAATGAAATGTGTATTGTTTCATTGGATTAATTTTTTTACTAGATAACGGTTGGAGAGAGTTGTGTTGCAGATCACTGTAATGAACTTTCTTGTTTGTCCCTGACTTGTAGGACTCTTATACCATGCCACTGACTTCAATTCAGTGCTGGCACGTGCATTGTGAGGAGTGCTGGCTGCGAACTTTGGTAAGGCATGCTACCTTCTGATTTTCAATATCTTCTCCAGTGCATTTTTATCTCTCTGGTTTGAGGAAAAAAGGCAGACGAGCATATTAATGTCATTTTAATGTGTTTTGCTCACTTTACGCTGTGGATCATCTGCCCCCCTTCCATTCATTTGTTTCTCATCCTCGAGTGAGGGTCAACTGTAAGTGGCTTTCATTTAGACAACCTTTGGGGTGGTTCCTGATTTTTATGCTTTCTGTACCCTGACTTCTCCCCCCCACACTTTTCATATGGGGGGGATGGGGGATGTGCAGTGGGGCTGTGTGAAGGATGTTCCTTCACTTCTGCAAGAGGTATTTCCTTTCATGTGGCCTCACCCCATCACTAAAGCACAAAAGTGGTTTCTCCTAATTTGCCCTAGAATACACGTACCCTCCCTACCCCTCAGGAGAGGCAAGTAGACCATACTGCTTCATTCTTTCCCCTCCCTGCCTGGCTTCTCCACTTCTGATCAAACCCCAGTCATGTGAGTTGCAGTCAGGGCTCCATCCCTCTGCACCATAGAGCCAGCCTTGATGCCATTTTAGCTGTGGCTTCACCTTTATGGAGAATGGCTGCTTGTTAGCACTTTTTATCTTGATTTGTGAAGGTTAATCAGGAAACTGATGAGCTTTGCCAACCATCTGTTGTGTCTAGAATTCAAATATTAGACTTGTTCATTGTTCTGCTCAGGAAGTGATCATAACATTTCATGCTGTAGTAGAATGAAAGAATATCTTTGTGCGTGTCTTCAGTTTATTCAAAAAAGAAAACTAGGGATAAACATCTTTTAAAGGTCAAAATGTCAGTGATGTTGTGTTCTGCTTTGAAAAAAAATTATTTTTGAGTAATATTCTTGAATGTTGTTATTCAGGCAAGTGTCATTCGGAAGGAGGGAGGCTTAGACAACCACTCTAGACCCTTCTACATGCATCATGTTTCTTTTAAGTTTTGTTTCATTTACTTGCATAGGATATAAACTGAAAGTCTCCATCAGTGGTGAAATCATGTTTTAATAAATAATAGGTTCATATAGGCTCATAAGTGTTTACTAGGCTAATGACCACAAGGGTCTTTTTAAGTCTAGCCATGCATCCCAAATCTCTGACGAGTTCTGATACCATTGAAAAGTGTAAGCATGTGCCTGGGAGATAAACCATTTACAGGTTACCTGTTTTCATCAGAGACATAGGTGCCAAACCAGGGATGAATTTCTGGTTTCCCATCCAATTGTCCAAGTTGCACTTGAATTGCATTAAGGAGGAACTCTGCTTCATATGAATGGGGAGCCTGTCCCATAGACGGGGTAGTCTCTGGGGTACATACCTATCTCTCCAGCAGGTCCTATTTATATCACAGGCGAGGTTTAAGTCTTTAGAACGGATAATTCTGGTACTGTTTGTTTTGTGGATGTTCTTCGTGTTTCACTGTTGCAGTCATCACATTTGGGTTATCTGCTTGCAGTAGCCCTCAGTCCCCCTGATTATCAAAGTCTTGGGTCCTCCTTCGGTTGCTGTCTTATCTTCCGTGACGTCAGGTAGTCAAGGGTATAAAGCATGCAGCCGTTCCCTTTACATCAGTCTTTATTGCCTTGCGGTGCCTGAAGCAGAAGCAGTTTGCAAGTGCTGGTCGGCAGACTCCTGAAATTTTCGTTTTCGCGTTTCAGAACCGAAGTCTACAACTAAAGCTAAGTACCCCATTGGGGAAACTTTTTCTTGCTCTAAACAGATGTCAGTAAAAGTCAATTGTATTTCTTGTGGAAAGCATATACCTCACAAAGATTTTCATTCGGACTGTATTCCTTGCCTTGGCCCTGACCACGCCGTACCACGCTGTCGGTTTTGTGCCTTATTTAAACAACAAACTATTCACCATCTGTATATTTATGCTTCTAAATATTTTGGTACTCAGTTCAATTATCCAGATATTTCTTCGGTAAGCCATCCGACCTCCGACATTCTGAAAAAATGCAAAGATAAAGACAGAGACAGGCCGCCTAGGTCCAAAGCTGCCGATGACGTTTCTCCTAAGCTAGTCGCCAGTTCGCCGGTACTCAGGCACTTTCACAGCCCCTGATACCTGCTACTTCAGATTTGCAGGCCTCTACTGAGACCCATTCGGAGTCCAGTATGCCACGAGATGCTGTGGAACCTGCGGATGTCTCTACCCTGGATGGGTCAGGAGCCGCTGTGTAGGCACCGGCTTCTGAGGGTGTATTTAGGCCTACTGACTTGCATATTAAACCGACACCATCTTCTTCTTCAAGGCCTAAAACTCGAACTATGCCTAGAAAACCGACGCCCAGACCGCATGGTCAGGCCTCTATGCCTAAAAAAAGGTGATAAGTATGGCTGAAGACCTTATTACTTCAATCAGGGGAAGCCAGCCTTCCCCCTCTAAGAGACCTAGGACTGACTTTGCTTATGATACTTCTGACCAGGATTCTGAAATGTCTGTTTCCTCTGAGGACCAGGATTTGCCCTTATCTACCTATGAGGATTCTGATGCAGAGGACTCTATTCCCTGTACCCCCCCCCCCCCCCCAGAGGATTTCTCTTTTGGTGAAACCCTGCATACTCTTAGGGAGCACTTTCGCTGGGAAAACCAGGATTACTCTGATTCTAAAAAGAGGCTTAGGGATTTCTTACTCCTGCTCCAACACAGGCCTTTAGCTATCCCACCTGTACTAGACATTGTTGATGATGCCTTTTCTGAATCTAGCTTGGCCCCTGACTCTTCACCTCTTGTTCCCAGAAAACCTAATAGATATTACAGGTTTCCTGACTCTCACAAGTTCCTCTTTAAAAATCCTACTGAGGATCCTGAGACCATTTCACAGGGACCCAAGGGCATCAAGGCTACTACTGCCAAAAATCCTACTTCCTCTGATAGAGACTCCAGGGCACTGGATAGATGGGGTAAGAAAGTCTACACTTCTGCAACTTTGGCCATTAGGGCCTTAAACTGTCAGTTTCCTATGTTAAAGTATCAGCAGCATATCATTGGATTGCTTAAACAGAAAATGATGTTGATTCCTGACCGTGCTGAAAATAAGAATTTACAGGGTTTAATGCATTCTGCTGAACAGGTTAGAAAGCATACTTTGCAATGTGGTTTTGATTCACTAGAGGCATCTTGCAGGGCTGCTGTCACTGGGTTTCTACTTAGAAGGCATGCTTGGCTTAAGGAGCAATCTTTGCCAGATCATGTTAAAGCTAAATTGCTGGATGCTCCCTTAAATCAGGACCGCCTTAAAAAGATGGAGGAAAAAGCAAAATCTATGCAAACTGTTAAAGATTTCCTACAAGTACAACCTCCAAGATTTAATAGGCATTGGCCCTCTAAGAATTGGTCTTTTCCTGCCTCTTCCAGGCCTTCTCAGTCCAAACCCAGAACCAGCAGAGCACCCAGGCTTCAGTCCCAGGGTACGCACCAGACTAAACAGTGGGGGGGCTCCCACTTCCAAATCAAAACTTCCAAGCACTTCTCAACTGACTGCTCCTTTAGGGGGAAAGATTGCTCTGCAGGCAAAAAACTGGGAACTCATTGCCCAGGACAAATGGGTTTTAAATGTAGTTTCCCAAGGATACAGATTTCACTTCCACACACTACCAACCCCAAACAGTTGGCCAGATCTACCCCCAAATCAGTGGGCAGAGGCTCAAAAGCAAGTTTTCTCTCTCTCTCTTAAGCTTAAAGTCTATTCAGACTGTACCAGAAGAGGAAAAGGGACAAGGTTTCTACTCAAGACTTTTCCTGGTACCCAGAAAAGACAACTCTTGGTGTCCTATCCTGGACCTTTCTATATTAAACACCTTTTTGGTGATTCCAAAATTCAAGATGCTAACACTTCACCAGTTACTTCCTATGCTAGGCAAAGATGCCTGACTGGCAACACTGGATTTAAAAGAAGCCTACCTGCACATCCCAGTCAGGGAATCTTGCAGAAGATACCTACGCTTCAAAGCAGGCTACATGCACTATCAGTTCTCTGCACTGCTCTTTGGCTTATCTACTGCCGTCCAGGTATTCACAAAGTGCCTAGCTCCAGTCATTGCATTTTGCAGGCAAAGAAATATTCAAATATACCCATACCTGGACAATTGTCTAATTCAGGCAGAATGCCAAGACATACTTTTGAATCATCTGGCATTTGTACAAAAGGTGCTAACTTCTCTGGGGTACACCATAAACGAAAAGAAATCACATCTGTTACCCTGTCAACAAATTATATTCCTGGGAGCAAGCTTGAACACAACTTCCCAGATGGCTTTCCTCATGCCAGAGAAACAAATTCATTTGACAACTTACTTTAAACGAATGGCCACAAAAACCCTGCTATCTGCAAGGCAAATACTGCAAGCCTTGTGGTTCATGGCCCCCTGCATTCTACTAATTCCATATGCAAGACTGCATATGAGGAAACTACAGTGGTATCTAAAAAGCATATGGTGTCAACATTCTCAGGATCTAGAAGCAATGATCCCTATCATACCTTGCCTACAGTTAGTTCCTTTGGTGGGTAGAGGCCTGCCACCAAAACAAGGGATTAGCATTCACTCTACCCGCTGCCGCCCACACCCTAACAGACGCATCCGACTATGCATGGGAGGCTCACCTGGCAGGGAAGTGCATTCAGGGCAAATGGAAACCAAGTGAAATGCACCTGCATATCAATCTAAAAGAAATGTTAGCTGTACAGAATGCTCTGACAGCCTTCAAGGACCACATTCTTCCAGGACAACTAATGGTAAGTACGGACAACACCACTGTTATGTGGTACATAAACAAGCAGGGGGGGTACCCATTCTTACCCCCTCTGCAGACTAGCCATGGCTCTGTGGAACACAGCCTTGAGCTACCAAGTGCATCTACAGGTTCAGTTCCTGCCAGGAAAACTAAATACACTGGCAGACGAACTCGGCAGAAATCTCATGGACCCACTCGAGTGGAAACTAGAACCAAAGATTTTCAACATGTTGCTAAACAAATGGGGGAGCCCAGATATAGACCTGTTTGCCTCCCCCCAGAACTACCAATTGGACAAATTCTGCACAAGGACTCCCCACAAACAAGCTTGGAAAGTGGATGCTCTGTCCTTCAGCTGGAAAAATCTATCAGTTTATGCCTTTCCTCCTCTGCCTCTCCTCTCCAAAGTACTACTAAAGATCAAACAGGACAAACCAAGGATGATACTGATTGCACCAGACTGGCCACACCAACACTGGTACCCCTTCTTGCGCAGTTTGTCACTGCTGGCTCCATGGCACCTGCCTCAGACCCCTACCCTGCTGTCACAGCGGGAGAGCCAGATTCTGCACCCTCCGCCTCAAACCCTGAACCTGGCAGCCTGGCTAATTTCCTAATGTCTCCATTACCATCCATCGGCAAACAAATGTTGGATGTCATTTTGGAGGCAAGGAGGCCTAGTACTAGAAAATCTTATGCTGAAAAATGGAAAAGATTCTGTGCCTGGAACCAAACTCAAGGGATGGGCACAGCAGCGCCCAATTTACCTCAGATTCTTCAATACTTAACTGAGATGCTTCACAAGGGCCTTTCTTTTTCCTACATCAAAATTTACGCCTCAGTCATTTCAGCTCATTACAACGCAGAACCACCCCTCTTCTCTCATCCAATGCTCAAGCAGTTACTCAGAGGGTTCAAAAACTTAAGACCACACAGGAGAGCCCCAACTCCAGCCTGGGACCTTAACTTTGTATTGGAAAAACTCACTCTTCCTCCTTTTGAGCCAGCTGCAAGTGCAGAGTTAAAATGTCTTTCTTGGAAAACAACCTTCTTTTTAGCAACTACTTCAGCAAGAAGGGTATCTGAACTACAGGCCCTTATGGCAGTGGAACATTTTATCATGTTTCATGTGGACAGGGTGCCCCTCAGGACCAATCCCTCCTTCATGCCCAAGGTGGTATCCAGTGTGGCTCTTAATCAGTCCATTCATTTGCCAAACTTCTTTTCTAATCCATAGAGCAAAGAGGAAAGGATACTGCACTCCTTAGATGTGCACAGATGATTTTACTTGGACAGGACTAAACCTCAAAGGAAATCTGAACAACTGTTGGTGGCATTTGCTGCAGGGGTAGAGGGGAAGGCTATTTCACAGCAAACCATTTCTAAATGGATAGGCCATTGCATTCATGTCTGCTATAACCATTCAACCAGGGCTGCATCTACCTCTACAGCCTTTCTCAGAGGTGTACCTACCAGGGACATCCTAGAAGCTGCTACCTGGAGTTCTGTACATACTTTCACCAAGCATTACCATTTACCAATTTTCTCTAAACCCAGAGCTGGCTTTGCCACTGCAGTTTTGCAGGGCCTTATAGCTGGTCCTAATGCTATCTAAATGCCTCCTCCCATCCTTAGCTTTGGGAATCTACCCAAATGTGATGACTGCAACAGTGAAACACGAAGGACATAGTACAGATGTTCTTCGTGTTTCACTATTGCAGTCATTACATTTGGGTAATCTGCTGGCAGGTTGACCTCAGTCGGCCTGATTAACAAAGTCTTGGGTCCTGTGTCGGTTGCTGTCACTTCTTCCATGACGTCAGGTCGTCAGGGATATAAAACATGCAGCCAACGCCATTACATCAGTCTTTCTTGCCGTGCGGTGCCCCAAGCAGAAGCAGTTCGCAAGTGCCGGTCAGCCGACTCCTGAAACTTTTGTTTTTTAGTTTCAGAACCGTAGTCTTCAACTTAAAGCTAAGTACCCCGTTGGGGAAACTTTTTCTTGCTCCTTACCGATGTCAGTAAAAGTTAGTAATTGCATTACTTGTGGAAAGCAAATACCGCATAAAGATTTTTATTCGTACTGTATTCCTTGCCTAGGCCCTGACCACGATGTACCTTGCTGTCAGTTTTGTGCTTTATTTAATCAGCGCACTATCCGTCTTCGGTACATTTTTGCCTCTAAATATTTCATTTCTCGGTTTAATTATCTGGAAATGTCGTCGTTTAGCCATCCGACTACCAGAATTCTGAAAAAACGCAAAGATAAAGACAGAGACAGGCCGCAGAGGTCCAAAACCACCACCAACGCTTCTCCTAAGCCAGTCGCCAGTTCGCCACTCAGTGAGATGCTTTCGCAGCCCCTGATACCTGCTACTTCTGATTCGCAGGCCTCTACTGAGACCCATTCGGAGTACGGTATGCCGCGAGATACTTCAACTATGGAACCTGCGGATGTCTCTACCTTGGATGGATCCGGAGCCACTGTGCAGGCACCGGCTTCTAAGGATGTATTCAGGCCTACAGACTTGCATATTAAATCGACACCGGCTTCATTACTAAGGCCTAAATCTCGATCCATGTCTAAAAAAAACGATGCCCAGGCCACATGCTCAGGCCCCTATGCCTAAAAAACAAATGATAAAAATGGCTGAAGATCTAATTACTCATATCAGAGGTAGTCAACCCCCCACCTCTAAGAGGCCTAGGGCTGAACTTGATTATGAATCTTCTGATCAGGAATCTGTTTCTTCTGACTCTTCTAATGACCTGGATTTGTCCATGCCTAATTGTGAGGATTCTGGTGCAGAGGATTCCATTCCCTTTGCTTCCCCTCCTGAGGATTTTTCTTTTGGGGAAACTTTACAAACTTTAAGGGAGCATTTCCACTGGGAAAGCCAGGAATTTTCTGATTCAAAAAAGAGGCTTAGGGATTTCCTTCTTCTTCCTCAGCATAGTCCTTTGGCTATACCTCCTGTACTAGACATTGTTGATGTGATCTCAGAATCCAGTTTGGCCCCTGATTCCAGCTCCTAGTAAACCTGACCGATACTTCAGGGTTCCTGAGTCCCACAAGTTCCTTTTCAAAAATCCGGTTGCAGATCCAGAGACCATTTCTCAGGGGCTCAAGGGCATTAAGGCTTCTACTGCTAAAAATCCTACCCCTTCTGATAGATACTCCAGGGCACTGGATAGATGGGGTAAAAAGGTCTGTACTTCTGCAACCTTGGCAATCAGAGCTTTAAACTGCCAGTTTCATATGTTAAAATATCAACAGCATATTATTGGACTGCTTAAACAGAAAATGATGTTGATTCCTGTGTGGAAAATAAAGATTTACAGGATTTAATGTTTTCTGCTGAACAAGTGGAAAAACATACTTTGCAATGTGGTTTTGATTCTTTAGAGGCCTCTTGCAGGGCTGCTGATGTTCATCATGTTTCACTGTTGCAGTCATTACAATTGGGTTATCCTGCTGGCAGGCTACCCGCAGTCGGCCTGAGTTCCAAAGTCTAGGTCCGGCGTCGGTTGCGGTCGCCTCCTCCCTGACGTCAGTGCGCCAGGGGTATAAAAGACGCAGCCGACGCCATTTTCTTCAGTCTTTCTTGCCACGCAGTGCCCGAAGGCAAAAGCAGTTCGCAAGTGCCGGTCGGCCGACTCCTGAGATTTTCAAATTCGAATTTCAGATCCGAAGTCTTCATTAAAGCTAAGTACCCGTTGAAACTTTTTCTTGCTCCAGACCGATGTCAGAAAAAGTTAATAATTGTATTTCTTGTGGGAAGCAAATACCTCATAAGGATTTTCATTCTTACTGTATTCCTTGCCTAGGCCCTGACCACGACGTTGCTAGTTGTCGGTTTTGTGCTAGATTTAACCAACGCACTATTAAGCGCTGGTACGATTTTGCATTTCATTATTTTGACAGAAGATTTAACTATATAATGCCGTCGGAGCAACCGACTACCGGAGTTTATAAAAAGCGCAAAGAAAAGAACAGGCACCCGAGGTCCAAAACCGATGACGAGGCTTCTGCTAGGCCTGTCGCCGGTTCGCCGGCTCTCAGTGAGGCGCTTTCGCAGCCCCTGACGCCCGCTACCTCAGAGCCACAGGCTGCTTCCGACTCCCACGTGGAGCTGACTAGGCCGCTGGAAACTCAAAGTATTGGACACTCGGATACTATTCCCTCAGATGGGTCCGGAGCCACTGAGCAGGCATCGGCTTCTGAGGGTGTTTTCAGGCCTACACAGTTGTATGTAAAACCAACTTCAGCTTCAAAGGCAAAGACTAAAGCAGCTCTAAAGACAAAGAAACAAGTACAGTGTTCTCCTGGACAGACCTCCATGCCTAAAAAAATGGATGCTTAAAATGGCCGAAGACCTAATTACTTTGATCAGGGGTTCCCCCCCCCCCCCCCCCCGATAAGAGGCCTAGGCAACAGATAGAATATGCATCTTCAGATCAGGTTTCCATTTCCTCTGATTCCTCTTCTGACCAGGAATATTCTCTTCCTCCCTATGAGGATTCTGATGCTGAAGAATCTATTCCTTCAGCCTCTCCTCCTGAGGATTATTCTTTTGGGAGAGCCAAGATTACTGAAAATCCAAGAAAAGGCTCATAGACTTTCTTTTATTACCTCAGTACAGGCCCCTTGCTATTCCTCCTGTTTTAGACATTGTAGATTATGTATTTTCAGAGTCCGGACTGTCTCCAGACTCTTTGCCTCCCGCTCCTGTTAAGCCAGACAGATACTACAGGGTTCCTGATTCACATAAATTTCTTTATAAAAACCCTGCTGCAGACCCAGAAACTATCTCTCAGGGTCCCTAACGGGTCAAGGCGTCCATTGCAAAAAAACCCTATACCCTCTGATAGGGATTCAAGGGCTCTGGACAGATGGGGGGAAAAGATTTATACTTCTGCTACCTTGGCTGTAAGAGCTTTAAATTGTCAATTTCATATGCTTAAATATCAGCAATATCTAATGTCATTGCTTAAACAAAAAATGTTGACAAATTCAGAATGTGCAGAAAACAGAAATGCAGGATTTATTGCATGCTGCTGAACAAGTAGGAAAGCATACTTTGCAATGTGGTTTTGATTCTCTAGAGGCCTCTTGTAGGGCCGCTGTTACAGGGTCTGTCATTAGGAGACATGCTTGGTTAAAAGAACAGAATCTGCCCAATCATGTTAACGCAAAATTATTAGATGCTCCATTACAACATGGTACCTTGTTTGGTGTTAAAGCAGAAGAGGTTTTGAAGAAAATGGTGGACAAAGCTAAATCTATGCAAACAGTCAAGGATTTCTTACAGGTACAGCCTCCCAGATTTAGCAGAAACTGGCCTGCAAAGAATTGATCCTTTCCAGTGTCAGACAGGCCACAAAGAGGTAGATACAAGCGCCCCAGAGGCAGATCACAGCCCTAAGGCTCATATAGGCCTAAACAATGGGGAGCTTCAACCTCCAAAAGCGGAGAAGAAAAATCACAGCCATACAGGAAACTGTCTCAATGACTTTCCCCTGCCAGCACCAAGCACTTACCTTCTGGCAGCTCCCTTGGGGGGAAAACTAGCACTTTTTGCTCAAAATTGGCACATGATCACTCAAGACAAATGGGTCTTAAATATCGTATCCCAGGGCTACAGGTTCCATTTTCACACCCTGCCAAGGCCAAACAGTATGCCAGACCTGCCACGCAATCAGTGGGCAGAGGTACAAAAAAAAGTTTCATCCCTCATGGACATGAGGGCCATTCAACAAGTACCACAGCAAGAGCAGGGACAAGGATTTTACTCAAGGCTATTCTTGGTGCCCAGAAAGGACAAAACCTGGAGACCAATACTGGACCTGTCTATCCTGAACAGATTTCTGGACATTCCAAAATTCAAAACGTTAACTTTGCGGCAGCTTCTGCCCATGCTGGGCAAGAAGGCTTGGCTTGTGACTTTAGACCTAAAAGGGGCATACCTGCATGTCCCAATCAGACAATCATGCAGAAGATACCGCAGATTTATAGCTGGCTCAATGCGTTACCAATTCTCTGTACTGCCCTTTGGCTTATCTACTGCGTCCAGGGTCTTCACAAAGTGCCTAGCACCAGTAATTGCTTTTTGCAGACAAAGAGGAATTCAAATATACCCTTACTTGGACGACTGCCTTATTCAAGCAGAGAACATGGACACTCTACTACAACATTTGGCGTTTGTAAAAACATTACTAGCAGGCCTAGGGTACACAGTAAACGAAAATAAATCAAAACTAGTACCCTCTCAAGAGATAATATTCCTGGGTGGAAGCTTAAATACAACTGCCCAGATGGCTTATCCCACACCAGACAAACACAGACAACTGACTACTTATTTCAAAATGTTGGCAACAAAGACCCCGTTATCTGCAAGAAAAATTCTGCAGGCTTTGGGCTTCATGGCATCCTGCATTCTGCTAATTCCATATGCAAGACTGCATATGAGGAAACTTCAGTAATATCTAAAAAGTGTTTGGACTCAACATTGCCATAGCCTGGAAACTATAATTACCCTCATTCCCTGCCTGCAACAGGAGTTTCGATGGTGGGCAAAAGCCTGTCACCACAACATGGGACAGCCATTCATCTAACCCACAGCCAGGCAGACATTGACAACAGATGCATCAGATTATGCCTGGGGGGCACATATGGCAGGAAGATGTATTCAGGGCACATGGTCCGCAAGTCAAATGCATCTACATATCAATCAAAAAGAGATGCTAGCAGTTCAGAATACCCTGACAGTCTTCAAGGATCTACTTCATCCAGGACAACTACTGATAAAGACGGACAATACCACAGTCATGTGGTACATAGACAAGCAAGGGGGCACACATTCCTATCCACTCTACAGACTAGCCATGAACTTGTGGGACACAGCATTGACTTACCAAGTACATCTGCAGGCATAATTCCTGCCAGGAAGGATAAATAATCTGGCAGATGAACCAAGCAGAAACCTAATGGATCCCCATGAGTGGAAATTGGATCCACAAGTCTTCAGCATGATAACAAGGAACTGGGGGTGCCCGGACATAGATCTATTTGCCTCTCCTCACAACTGCCAACTACAAAGATTCTGCACAAGGACTTATCACAAGCAAGCATGGAAAGTGGATGCTCTATCTTTCAGCTGGAAAAACCTAACAGTATATGCCTTTCCTCCTCTGCCTCTCCTCCCCAAGGTACTCCTTAAGGTCAGACAAGAGAAGCCAAAAATTATTCTGATTGCCCCAGACTGGCCCTGCCAGCACTGGTACCCAATCCAAAAGAGCTTGTCCCAATGCCCAGCTTGGACACTACTTCAGATTCCTCACTTATTGACTCAACAAGACAGTCAGATACTGCACAGCCAACTCAGGACCCTAAACCTGGCAGCATGGCAGATAATGTAGCCATTCAAGACTCACCTCATTCTAAAGCAGTTATGGATGTTATTTTGGAGGCCAGGAGGCCTAGCACCAGAAAATCTTATGCAGAAAAATGGAAGAGATTCTGTGCTTGGAACCAGGCACAAGGTATTGACACGAATGTTCCAAATATTCCTCAGATTTTACAATACTTAACTGAGATGCTGGATAAAGGCCTTTCCTTTTCATCCATTAAAATTCATGCCTCTGCCATTTCAGCTCATTACAATACAGAACCACCTATTTTTTCGCATCCATTACTAAGGCATTACCTCAGAGGGGCCAAAAACATAAGACCCCCAAGGAGGGCACCAATACCTGCGTGGGACCTCAACTATGTCTTGGAAAAACTTACACTGCCTCCCTTCGAGCCAACCTTTGCAGCTGATATAAAATTCTTATCCTGGAAAACAGCTCTGCTCCTAGCAATAACCTCCGCTAGACGAGTCTCGGAGTTACAGGCACTCATGGCTGTGGAACCTTTTATCATTTTCCATACTGACAGGGTTTCTCTGAGGGCAAACCCTACCTTTATGCCTAAGGTAGTGACCATTGTGGCCCTTAACCAAACAATAAACTTGCCTACCTTTTACCCGAACCCACAGAATAAGGGTGAGAGACTTCTGCATTCTTTGGACATTCACAGACAGCTACGCTTCTACTTGGACAGAACCAAAGCTTTCAGAAAGACTGAACAACTTCTAGTAGCATATGCTACAGGGTCACAAGGAAAGCCTATCTCAAAGCAGACTATTTCAAAGTGGATAGGCCACTGCATTCGTTTCTGCTATTCACAGCATGGCAAATCAGTGCGAAAGGGCATTAGGCCACATTCTACCAGAGCAGCAGCCACTTCAGCAGCCTTCCTCAGAGGAGTAACAACCAAAGACATCTTAGAGGCTGCAACTTGGATTTCAGTGCATACTTTCACAAAGCACTATCTCTTACCTCTCTATTCTAGATCCAGGGCAGGCTTTGCCACTGCAGTTCTGCAGGGCCTGATAGCCTCTCCTAAACCGATTTAGTTCCAGCCTCCCAACCATAGCTTTGGGATTCGACCCAATTGTAATGACTGCAACAGTGAAACGCGATAAACATAGTACAGTTGTGTACCTACCATAAATGTAGATGTTTGAGTGTATTCACTGTTGCAGTCCAGGTTACCTCCCTCCATCCCCCTTTTCCTTGCTGGGACTTATCTGTACTTCTCTATTCTATACAACCTATGTGGTGTATTTGCTTGTAGATGAAGGAAAAGTTGTTTTTTGGTTATGCATGCTTTTTGGCATTAGTTAGCCTACCATTTTAGGGGCACCTGACATCTGAGGCAAGAAAAACTGAAGAAAATGGCGTTGGCTGCATCTTTTATACCCCTGACGAACTGACGTCAGGGAGGAGGCAACAGCAACCGATGCCGAACCTAGACTTTGGAACTCAGGCTGACTGCGGGTAGCCTGCCAGCAGGGTAACCCAATTGTAATGACTGCAACAGTGAATACACTCGAAAATCGACATTTATGGTAGGTACACAACTGTACTTTACTGGGTCTGTGCTTAGAAGGCATGCTTGGCTTAAGGAGCAATCTTTGCCTGATCATGTTAAAGCTAAATTGTTGGATGCTTCTTTAAATCGGGACCGCCTTTTTGGCAATAAGGCTGAAGAAGTTCTTAAAAAGATAGAAGATAAAGCTAAATCTATGCAAACTGTTAAAGATTTCTTACAAGTGCAACCTCTGAGATTTAGTAGGCACTGACCTACTAAGAATTGGTCATTTCCAGTTCCTTCCAGGTCCTCTCAAGCCAAACCCAGACACAGCAAAAACCCCAGGATGTTCATCGTGCTACCCTGCTGCAGTCATCACACTTAGGTTATCTTGTCGTCGCAGTCGGCCAGAATTCCAAAGTCTTGGTCCGACGTCGGTTGCTGTCGCTTCTTCCCTGACGTCAATGCGCCAGGGGTATATATAATGCATCCGACGCCATTTTCTTCAGTCTTTCTTGCCGTGCGGTGCCCGAAGCAGAAGCAGTTCGCAAGTGCCGGTCGGCCGACTCCTGAGATTTTCGAAGTCGAATTTCAGATCCGAAGTCTTCAATAAAGCTAAGTACCCCGTTGGGAAAACTTTTCTTGCCTCAGACCGATGTCAGAAAAAGTTAACAATTGTATTTCTTGTGGGAAGCAAATACCTCATATGGATTTTCATTCTTACTGCATACCTTGCCTAGGCCCAGACCACGACGTCACTGGTTGTCATTTTTGTGCTAGGTTTAATAAGCGTACTATAAAAAGACGCTTTGATTTCGCACGACACTACTTCGGTAGAAAATTTAACTACACAATTCCGTCGGAGCAACTGACTACCGGCGTGCACAAAAAACGCAAGGATAAGGACAAGCAGCCTAGACCCAAGCCAGACTCCGAGGCCTCAGCTGGACCGGTCTCCGGTTCACCGGTCTTCAGTGATGCTCCGACGCAGCCCCTGACTACCGCAGATTTGGAACCCGAGACCGCTTCGGAGCCTTTGGCGGAGAGTGCTAGGCCGACACAGCCATTTTGTTTAGCCTGTACGACGACACTGCAGAAAGAGATGTTGGTGCTGCAGAAACACCTTCGGTTTCTGAAGGCGTCTTCAGACCGACGACGCTTACCATAAAAACATATCCTAAGCTTAAGACTCCTATTAAACCTAAAAAGACTGCACTTCAGTCTCCAGTTCAAGGCCCCATGCCTAAGAAACAGATGCTTAAAATGGCTGAAGATTTGATCTCTTTAATCAGGGGTTCCCAACTCCCACCCGACAAAAGGCCTAGACAAGAGGAAGATTATGCCTCCTCTGATCAAGTGTCTTATTTCCTCAGGCTCCTCTGAGGACCAAGATTACTCCTTCTCTCCTTATGAAGATTCTGATGCTGAGGATTCTATTCCCTCAACTTCTCCTCTTGAAGACTACTCCTTTGGGGAAACTTTACACACTGAGGGAACATTTTCACTGAGAAGGTCAGGACTACTCTGACTCAAAGAAAAGGCTCAGAGAGTTTTTTCCTCCCCCAGCACAGACCACTTGCCATCCCCCCAGTTTTAGACATTGTGGATGATGTTTACTTAGAATCTAGTTTGAACCCAGATTCTCTGCCTCCTGCTCCAGCCAAACCAGACAGATACTATAGAGTGCCTGATTCCCACAAATTCCTTCCTTCTCCCAGGGTCCCAAAGGGGCTAAGGCTTCTATGGCAAAAAATCCTGTACCCTCTGAAAGGGACTCCAGAGCACTAGACAGGTGGGGGAAAAAGGTTTACACCTCAGCCACTCTAGCTACGAGAGCACTAAATTGCCAATTTCACATGCTAAAATATCAGCAGTTTCTAATGTCTCAGTTAAAACAAAAAATGAGCACACTCCCTCAACAGTCTGAATTGAAAGAAATGCAGGATCTGTTGCATGCAACTGAACAGGTGGGCAAACATACTTTACAATGTGGGTTTGATTCTTTGGAGGCTTCCTGCAGAGCAGCTGTCACTGGGTCTGTTATACGTAGGCATGCTTGGTTAAAGGAACAAACTCTGCCTGATCATGTTAAAGCGAAGTTTCTGGATGCTGCCTTACAACAGGATGTTCTATTTGGAGTTAAAGCAGAAGAAGTCTTAAAGAAAATGAAGGATAAGGCAAAATCTGTGCAGACAGTCAAAGATTTTCTACAGGTACAGCCCCCTCGCTTCAGCAGAAATTGGCCAACAAAAAATTGGTCCTTTCCAGCTACTGACAGACCACAGAGGGGTAAATACAGACGTCCAAGAGGCAGAGGACAACCACAAGCCCAATACAAACCTCGACCATGGGGCACTGCAACACAGAAGGGAGGAGAAGACAGGTCCCAAACTACCAGAAGGCAAAATCAATGACTTACACCTCATCTGGCCAAGCAACACTCTCTTGGTAGCTCCCTTGGGAGGAAAACTCGCACTTTTTTCAGACAACTGGCACATTGTCGCAAAGGACAAATGGGTCCTAGACATAATTTCACGAGGATACAGATTCCATTTCCACACATTGCCAATGAAAAGAGGAATGCCAAACTTGCCACAAAATCAATGGGCAGAGGCACAAAAGCAAATTACAGCTCTCATGGACATGAGAGCCATTCAACTGGTACCTACTCGAGAGCAAGGACAAGGATTTTACTCGAGACTCTTTCTAGTTCCCAGGAAGGACAGTGCCTGGAGACCAATTCTGGACCTTTCAATTCTAAACACCTTCTTACAAGTGCCCAAATTCAAGATGCTAACACTACAGCAGCTTCTTCCCATGTTGGGCAAGAAAGCATGACTAGTAACGTTGGACCTCAAGGATGCATACCTGCATGTCCCTATCAGACAAAGTTGCAGAAGATACCTCCGTTTCATTGCAGGTTCAACCCATTACCAACTCTCTGCACTGCCCTTTGGCTTATCTGCTGCGCCCCTGGCACCAGTAATTGCATACTGCAGACAGAGGAATTCAAATATACCTATACCTGGATGACTGCCTCATCCAAGCAGAAAGCAAGGACATCCTCTTACAACATCTGGCTTTTGTAAAACATCTTCTAAGTTGCCTGGGGTACACAGTAAACGAAAAGAAATCAAAACTAGTACCCTCACAAAATATGACATTCCTGGGTGCCAGCTTGAATACAACGGCCCAGAAGGCTTATCTGACACAGACAAACAACTACAACTGACTCAATATTTCAAAACAATGGCAACAAAGACCCAACTCCCTGCAAGAAAAATTCTGCAGGCCTTGGGCTTCATGGCATCTTGCATACTACTAATATCATTTGCAAAGCTGCATATGAGGAAATTACAGTGGTACCTAAAAAGCGTATGGTCTCAACACAGCCACAGCTTGGACACAATGATATCTCTCATTCCCTGCCTACAACAGGAGTTTCTATGGTGGTCACAGGCATGTCACCTCAACAAGGGTCAGCCTTTCACCTTGCCCCCAGCCAGGCAAACTATGACAACAGATGCATCAGACTATGCCTGGGGGGCACACATGGCAGGACAGTGCGTTCAAGGCGTATGGACTGCAGATCAAAGGAATCCGCACATCAATCAAAAAGAGATGCTAGCTGTACAGAATGCTCTGACAGCCTTCAAGACCCTATTACATCCAGGACAACTTACAATAAGGACGGACAACACCACAGTAATGTGGCACATAAACAAACAAGGGGGTACACACTCCTACCCTCTATGCAGGCAAGCAATGACCTTGTGGAACACAGCACTGGCTTACCAAGTTCAGTTACAAGCTCAATTCTTGCCAGGAAAAAAGAACACCATTGGTAGACGACCTCAGCAGAAACATCATGGATCCCCACGAGTGGAAACTGCATACACAAGTATTTGCAATGATAACTCAAAAATGGGGCCTTCCAGACATAGACCTGTTTGCCAGCCCCCAAAACTATCAGCTAACAAAATTTTGTACAAGGGCACTTCACCATCAAGCTTGGAAAGTGGACGCACTCTCATTCAAGTTGGAAAAACCTGACAGTATATGCCTTCCCTCCATTGCTTCTCCTCACAAAGGTGCTTCTGAAAGTCGGAAAGGAGAGACCACGACTGATACTCATAGCCCCAGACTGGCCACGCCAGCACTGGTACCCACTATTAAGGAATATGGCCCAGGGCCCACCTTGGATTTTACCACAAATTGCCCATTTGCTCACACAGCAAAACAATCAGATTCTACACAGCCAGCTCAAAACCTTAAGTCTGGCTGCATGGCAAATCACCTAAGCATCCAGCCAGCTCCTCTTTCCCAAGCAGTTATGGATGTTATTCTGGAAGCTAGGAGGCCCAGCACCAGGAAGGCCTACTCAGACAAATGGAAAAGGTTTTGCGCCTGGAACCAAGCTAAAGGCCAAAACACACTTCAGCCTCACATGCCTCAGATTCTATAGTATTTAACTGAGATGTTGCACAAAGGACTTTCTTTTTCTTCCATTAAAATCCACGCATCAGCTATTTCAGCCCACTACAACACGGATCCACCCTTATTTTCACATCCACTTCTAAGGCAGTTCCTCAGAGGGGCAAAAAACATTAGGCCCCCCAGGAGAGCACCTACCCCAACATGGGACCTCAATTTTGTTCTGGAAAAACTTACGCTACCTCCCTTTGAACTAGCTTTCTCTGCAGACCTACAGTTTATATCATGGAAGACTGCCCTGCTGCTAGCAATAACTTCAGCTAGAAGAGTGTCAGAGCTGCAGGCAGTAATGGCAGTGGAACCTTTCCTCATTTTCCATCAAGACAGAGTTTCTCTACAAACTAATCCTTCCTTCATGCCTAAGGTGGTTTCCAGTGAGGTTTTAAATCAAACCATCCACTTACCCACCTTCTTCCCAAATCCACAGAACAAAGGAGAAAGACTCCTGCATTCCTTGGACATTCACAGGCAACTTCGTTACTACTTGGATAAAACTAAGGTTTTCAGAAAATCTGACCAGCTCTTTGTATCCTATGCTACAGCTTCACAAGGGAAGGCTATATCAAAACAAACCATTTCCAAATGGATAGGACATTGCATTCGTTTTTGCTATACCCATCATGGAAAACCAGTTCCTGCTACCATTAGGCCCCACTCTACCAGGGCAACAGCTATATCTACAGCCTTCCTCAGGGGGGTTCCAACCAAGGAGATTTTGGAAGCTGCAACTTGGAGTTCAGTACACACCTTTACCAAACACTATCACTTATCACTTTACTCTAAGACTAGAGCTGGCTTCGCCACTGCAGTTCTGCAGGGCCTTCTGGCCTCCTCTAACCCTCTATGACTCCTCCTCCCATCCTTAGCTTTGGGATTCTACCCAAGTGTGATGACTGCAGCAGGGTAACACGATGAACATAGTACAGTTTTGTACCTACCATAAATGTAGATGTTCGAGTGTACACCCTGCTCCATCCCCTCTGATCTAACTGGCTAAATCTCTACAGTACATTCCTGATGTATTTGCTTATAGCTGGAGAGATTTTGTGTTTGTGCTAAAATTTCTTAAATTGGTACTAATTAACGACCACCTTTTTGGGGGCACCTGACATCTGGGGCAAGAAAACCTGAAGAAAATGGCGTCGGATGCATTATATATACCCCTGGCGTACTGACGTCAGGGAAGAAGCGACAGCAACCGACGCCGAACCAAGACTTTGGAATTCCAGCCGACTGCGGGACCGCCTGACGACAGGATAACCCAAGTGTGATGACTGCAGCAGGGTGTAAACTCGAACATCTACATTTATGGTAGGTACAAAACTGTACTTTTCAGTCCCAGGGGACTCCCAGAACTAAGCAGTGGGGGGCCTCCACTTCCAAATCTGGAAATAACAAGACACCCCCTATGATAAACAGTCTCAATGACTTCCTTTTAAAAATCCCAAGCACTTATCTTTTGATCACCCCTTTGGGGAGAAAGATTGCTCTTCATGCAAAAAACTGGGGACATAACCCAGGACAAATGGGTTTTAAATATAGTGTCCCAGGGATACAGATTTCATTTCCACATGTTGCCAACTCCAAACGGGTGGCCAGACCTGCCCCCAAATCAGTGGGCAGAGGCTCAAAAACAAGTTCTTTCCCTCTTAAGCATGGGGGCTATTCAACCGGTACCAGAAGAGGAAAAGGGACAAGGTTTCTATTCCAGGCTTTTTCTGGTACCCAGAAAAGACGGCGTCCAATACTGGACCTGTCTACTCACCTTTCTGGAGATTCCAAAATTCAAGGGTTGGGAGAGTGGCCTAATGGTTAAGGTGTTTGCCTTACAAACACAAGGTTCAGGGTTGGAGTCTCACAAGGGATAATTGGCTAGGCTTGCAATGGCTCGCAAGGGCAGTTAGCCTAGTATTAACGTATGAACCTATAAGATGCTGACTCTTCACCAATTACTTCCTATGCTAGGCAAAGACGCCTGGTTGGCAACTCTAGATTTAAAAGAAGCATACCTACACATCCCAATCAGGGAATCTTGCAGAAGATACCTATGCTTCAAAGCAGGCTACTTGCATTATCAGTTCTCTGCACTGCCCTTTGGCTTGTCTACTGTACCCAGGGTATTCACAAAATGCCTGGCTTCAGTTATTGCATTTTGCAGGCAAAGAAATATTCAAATATATCATACCTGGACAGTTGTTTAATTCAGGCAGAAAACCAGGGCATACTCTTAAATAATCTGGCATTTGTAAAAAGGGTTCTAACTTGTCTGGGGTACACCATAAACGAAAATAAATCACAGTTGGTATCCTGTCAACAGATTACATTCCTGTGTGCAAGCTTGAATACAACTGCCCAGATGGCATTCCTCACGCCAGAAAAGCAAATTCATTTGGTAACTTACTTCAAACACGTGGCCACAAAAACCCTGCTATCTGCAAGACAAATACTGCAAGCCTTGGGGTTCATGGCCTCCTGCATTCTTCTAATTCCATATGCAAGACTGCATATGAGGAAACTACAGTGGTATCTAAAAAGTCTATGGAGTCAACATTGTCACAGCCTGGAAACAATGATTCCTATCATACCTTGCTTACGCCTGGAGTTCCTATGGTGTGCAGAGGCCTGCCACCAAAACAAGGGACTACCATTCACACTACCCCCTGCCGCCCAAACCCTAACTACAGATGCATCAGACTCTGCATGGGGGGGCTCACATGGCAGGGAAGTGCATTCAGGGCAAATGGAACCCAAATCAAATGCACCTACATATCAATCAAAAGGAAATGTTAGCTGTACAGAATGCTCTGACAGCTTTCAAGGACTACATTCTTCCAGAACAACTAATGGTAAAAATAGACAACACCGCAGTTATGTAGCACATAAACAAGCAGGGGGGTACACATTCCTACCCCCTCTGCAGACTAGCCATGGCATTGTGGAACACAGCCTTGAACTACCAAGTGCACCTACAATCTCAGTTCCTTCCAGGAAAAATGAATACACTGGCAGACAAACTAAGCAGAAACCTCATGGACCCACACGAATGGAAAATGGAACCACGGATTTTCAACATGTTGACAAGAGAATGGGGGAGCCAAGACATAGATCTATTTGCCTCCCCCCAGAACTACCAGTTGGACAGGTTTTGCACAAGGACTCCCCACAAACAAGCCTGGAAAGTGGATGCTCTGTCCTTCAGCTGGAAAAACCCATTGGTCTACGCTTGTCCCCCTTTGCCTCTGCTCTCCAAAGTTCTGCTAAAAGTCAAGCAGGACAAACCAAGGATGATTTTGATTGCTCCAGACTGTCCGCGCCAACACTGGTACTCCTTCTTCCGCAGTGTGCCGTAAATATCTCCATGGCACCTGTCTCAGACCCCTTCCCTGCTGTCTCAGCAGGAGAACCAAATTCTGCACCCTCAACTTCCAACATTGAACATTGCAGCCTGGCTAATCACTTAAATTCACCCTTATCATCCCTCAGCAAACCTGTGATGGATGTCATCTTGGAAGCAAGGAGACCTAGTACTAGAAAATCTTATGCTGACAAATGGAAAAGATTCTGTGCCTGGAACCAATCTTTAGGGATGAGCACAGCAGCGCCCAGTTTACCTCAGATTTTGCAATACTTAACTGAGATGCTTCACAAGGGCCTGTCTTTTTCCTCCATTAAAATCCATGCCTCAGCTATTTCAGTTCATTATAACACAGAACCTCCCCTCTTCTCTCATCCTCTGCTCAAGCAGTATCTCAGAGGGGAAAAAAAACTTGAGACCACCCAGAAGAGCTCCAGCCCCTGCCTGGGACCTTAACTTTGTTTTGGAGAAACTCACTCTACCTTCTTTCAAGCCAGCTGCTAATGCAGAGTTGAAATTTCTGTCTTGGAAAACAGCCTTCCTTTTAGCAATCACTTCAGCTAGAAGGATATCTATATTACAGGCCCTTATGGCAGTGGAGCCTTTCATCATCTTTCATGCGGACAGGGTATCTCTCAGGACCAATCCATCCTTCATGCCCAAGGTAGTTTCCAGTGTGGCTTTTAATCAGTCCATTCATTTGCCAACCTTCTTTCCCAATCCATAGAACAAAGGGGAACGGATTCTGCATTCCTTGGATGTGCACAGACAACTTAGATTCTACTTGGACAGGACTAAATCTCAAAGAAAATCTGAACAACTGCTGGTAACATTTGCTGCAGGGGCAGAGGGGAAGGCTGTCTCAAAGTAAACCATTTCGAAATGGATAGGCCATTGCATTAATTTCTGCTATAAGCACCATGGAAAACCTATCCCCTAGGGGATCAGATCTCATTCCACCAGGGCTGCATCTACTTCTGCTGCCTTTCTCAGAGGTGTTCCTACCAGGGACATCCTAGGAGCTGCTACCTGGAGTTGAGTACATACTTTCACCAAGCATTATCATTTACCAATTTTCTTTAAATCCAGAACTGGCTTTGCCACTGCTGTCTTGCAGGGCCTTGTAGCTGGCCGTTATGCTGTATAAACTCCTCCTCCCAACCATAGCTTTGGGAATCTACCCAAATCTAATGACTGCAACAGTGAAACACGAAGAACATAGTACAGTTGTGTACAACTTACCATAAATGTAGACGTTCGAGTGTATTCACTGTTGCAGTCCTGGTTAGCCTCCCTCCAGCCCCCTAGTTTTTTCTGGCTATACCTCTACTTTCCTTTACTATGCTTAAAAGTCTTTTTGGTGCATTTGCTTTTTTTTGGAGGTATGCTTTTGTGTTTTTATGTTTATTTGCTCCCCATTAGGGGGCACCTGACATCTGGGATAAGAAAAACTGATGTAATGGTGTCGGCTGCATGTTTTATACCCCTGACGACCTGACATCATGGAAGAAGGGACAGCAACTGACGCAGGACCCAAGACTTTGTTAATAAGGCCAACTGAGGGCAACCTGCCAGCAGATTACCCAAATATTATGACTGCAACAGTGAATACACTCGAACATCTACATTTATGGTAAGTGTACACCACTGTACTTTGTGTACATTTTCCATAAATGTAGATGTTAGAGTGTATTCACTGTTGCAGTCCTGGTTACCCTCCCTCCAGCCCCCTGACTTCTTTTGGCTATACCTTTACTCTCCTTTACTTTGCTTAAAAGCTTTTTGGTGTATTTGCTTTTTTGTTGGAGGTGTAACCTTGTGTATATATATATATGTATATATATATATATATATATATATATATATATATATATATATATATATATATATATATATATATATATATATATTGCTTCCCCTTAGGGGCGCACCTGACATCTAGGGAAAGAAAAACTGATGTAATGGCGTCGGCTGCATGCTTTATACCCCTGACTACCTGACGTCATGGAAGATGAGACCCAAGACTTTGATAATCAGGCCAACTGAGGGCTACTGCAAGCAGATAACCCAAATGTGATGACTGCAACAGTGAATACACTTGAACATCTACATTTATGGTAAATGTACACAACTGTACTATATGCAGGAGGTGCATTAGAGTGGGGTCTGACAATGCCCTGTATGCCAGACATAGACCTTGCCTGCCCTTAATAATGTTGCTTATTAAGTATATATGTTTTACAAAAGAAAACATTTCATGTCAGCGGAGTACTCGGCATATAGTGTGCATGACAGTAATTATATAGCAACTGCCTCTGTAGTATAAGAAGAATGAATTTCTGAATGTTCTCCAGCCTTTCCTGGTTTAGGTAGTAGGCATCCAGGTGGGGATAGATATGAGCAGCTGATGTCATCCTACTCATTCCAGAATAGATTACATGACAACCTCCACTGCCTGTGTACCACCTGTGAAGGACTGAGCAAAGAATTTTAAGATGTAAGAATGAGGCACCATATTATCAGGGAGTGCACAGCCCCGATGAGTGGCAGCAGACATTTGTGTTTATGCAAGGTATTGTAAGCCAACACACCTACCTGCTGCTAGAGGGAGTGGAAGTTGATGAAAAACACAAAACTAGCTGCATATGACTGCCTAACATTTCCCAGCTCTTAACCTCCACAAAAAGTGTCACCACAGGAAATGATCCCCCATCCATACATTTTTGTAGAGAATACTAAGGCCAGGCAGGATAGGAGGATATGAAAAGGTCATTTGAGAAGCCGACAGGATCTGGAGGATTAAGGCTGGGTAGGACAGGAAAAAAAAACATCCGTTTTATAGTTAGTACTGATAATGTACATCTTCTAAACTGACAACACCATATACATTATAATTATTATTTTATTTATTTGATAACTTGGTAAGTGTGCTATCCATTGTACCCTTTTCAACTATGACCCATGGCAAATGCGTTATGTTAAAAGTGCATTCGCAGACCATTATACTAGTAATACTGATAATGATTGTCTTTATAGTACTGTTATTAATGGTTTTATTTTAGATGGATAGTCGTAGAGACAGACACAGATGGATAAAGTAAGGGCTAACAAAGAGGGCCTCTGGCTGACGAAGTTTGCAGATGACTGAAACTAGGTGCCATAGTAGAGTTCCCAAACGACGTGGAAATCCTACAGAAGGGCCTCACTGAGACAAATGCCTGATGTCAGAGCCATGGCCTCAAGTTAAATGCCAATAAGTGCATTGTCATCCCTTTGGTAAAAACTGTGATGTTCATCGTGTTTCACTGTTGCAGTCATTGACTGTAGGGTTCTCCCCTGCCGGCAGGCAGTCCTCGGTCGGCCAGAGTCCCAAAGTCTGGGTCCGGCGTCGGCTGTTCAACCATGCTCCCTGATGTCAGATCGCCAGGAGTACAAAGCTGACAGCCGACGCCATGTTCTCCAGTCTTTCTTGCCGTGCGGTGATAGCAGTTCGCAAGTGCCGGTCGGCTGACTCCTGACAATCTTTTCTGAAAAAACTTCAGTCTGAAGACTTTCTTCTCCACTCGAAGCTAAGTACCCCGTTGGGGAAACTTTTTTCTTGCTCCAGTCCGATGTCAGAAAAAGTTAATAATTGTATTTCATGTGGGAAGCAAATACCTCATAAGGATTTTCATTCTTACTGTATTCCTTGCTTAGGCCCTGACCACGACGTAGCTAGTTGTCTGTTTTGTGCTAGATTCAATCAACGTACAATTAAACGAAGGTACGATTTTGCATTTCATTACTTCGGTAAGCGTTTTAATTACAAAATGTCGTCGGATACGGTTCCGGCTACCGGATTTCACAAACGACGCAAGGACAAAGACAGGCCTCCGAGGTCCAAATCTGACGATATTGCACAAGCGGAGCCAGCTTCAGGTTCGGCCGTCGTCAGTGAGGTGCTTTTGCAGCCCCTGTCGTCGGCCATTTCGGAACCGATGGCCAAAACGGACTCCCACGAGGAGCCAACAAGGCCTATGAACATTTCTATTGCAGGACCTTCGGACAATGCTCCTTCGGATGGGTCCGGAGCCGCTGTGCAGGTACCGGCTTCCGAAGGGGTTTTCAGGCCTACTCAGCTTCTAATAAAGGCAAAGACTCCTTCCAAATCAAAGACTGCAACACAGGCCTCTTCTGAACCGGCTCCCAAGTCACAGAAACAGTTACTTAAGATGGCGGAGGATTTACTTACTATGATTAGGGGTTCACATCCCCCTCCAGATAAAAGGCCAAGGCAGGAAGTTTATTATGATTCCACTGATCAGGCTTCTGTGTCTTCAGTTTCTTCTTCTGACCAGGAATATTCTTTCCCTCCTTATGAGGATTCTGATGCTGAGGAATCCATTCCTTCAGCTTCTCCCCCTGAGGATTTCTCTTTTGGGGAAACTTTGCATGAAATGAGGGAACATTTCCACTGGGAAGGACAGGAGTATTCGGAATCTAAGAAAAGACTAAGGGATTTTCTTCTTCTTCCCAACATAGACCCCTGGCTATTCCTCCTGTTTTGGATATTGTGGATGATGCTTTTTAGGAGGCTAACTTAACCCCTGACTCTTTTCCTCCTGCTCCTGTTAAGCCTGATAGATATTGCAGGGTTCCTGATTCCCACCAGTTTTTATACAAGAACCCTACTGCTGACCCTGAAACCATTTCTCAGGGTTCTAAGGGAGTTAAGGCCGCTTCTGCTAAAAACCCCATTCCCACTGAGAAGGATTCTAGATCTTTAGAAAGATGGGGCAAAAAAGTGTACACTTCTGCTACTTTATCTATTAGGGCTTTAAACTGTCAGTTTCATATGCTGAAATACCAGCAATTTCTCTTGTCTGTTTTAAAACAAAAGCTTACTTCCATTTCTGCCTGTGCGGATGATAAGGAATTACATGATTTAATGCATGCCACTGAACAAGTTGGGAAGCATGGTTTACACTGTGGATTTGATGCCTTGGAGGCTTCTTGTAGGGCTGCTGCCTCTGGCACAGTAATTAGAAGGCATGCATGGTTAAAGGAACAAAATTTGCCAGAACAAGTAAAAGCTAAATTATTGGATGCTCCTGTTCAACATAATGTTTTGTTTGGACCAAAAGCTGAAGAGGTGATTAAAAAGATGGAGGACCAGGCGAAATCCATGCAAACAGTTAAAGATTTCTTACAAGTACAGCCACCCAGATTTAGCAGGAATTGGCCTACTAAAAATTGGTCCTTTCCCAATTCAGACAGGCCTCAAAGGGGTAGATACAGACGCTCCCGAGGAAGGCCTCAAACACAAGCCTCTTATAGACAGAGACAGTGGACTGCTTCCACCCCTAGGGGAGGAGAGGACAGGTCACAAACTCATAGGAAACAGACTCAATGACTCCCTCTGTTGGGCTGCAGGCACTTCTTGCCTGGAAGCCCCTCTCGGAGGAAAAATTTCTCTTTTTCATCGAAATTGGACTCGTATAACCCAAGACAAGTGGGTTCTGGATGTGGTTTCAAGAGGTTACAAATTCCATTTTCATACCCTACCAAGGCCAAGCGGATGGCCAGACCTTCCAAAACACCAATGGACAGAGGCCTTAATCCAGGTGGAAGCTCTTTTGGCTATGAAAGCCATAGAACTTGTTCCACTTTCAGAGATGGGACAAGGTTTTTACTCAAGGCTCTTTCTAGTCCCCAGGAAGCAAAATTCATGGAGACCCATCCTGGATCTGTCAGTCTTGAACACCTTTCTAGAGATTCCAAAATTCAAGATGCTTACTCTACAGCAGCTACTTCCAATGCTGTCCAAAAATGCATGGATGGTAACTTTGGATTTAAAGGAGGCATATTTACACATTCCCATCAGGCAGGAACGCAGAAAATACCTCAGGTTCAAGGCCGGATCGAGGCACTTTCAATTCTCTGCGCTGCCCTTTGGATTGTCTACTGCGCCCAGGGTCTTCACCAAATGCCTGGCTCCAGTAGTAGCTTACTGCAGACTCAGGGGAATTCAAATTTACCCTTATCTGGACGACTGTCTTATTCAGGCAGACAGCAAGGAGATCTTACTCCAGCATCTACGGTTTGTTCAAGATCTCCTCAAGTTCGTTGGATTCACTTTAAACATAAAAAAGTCAAATTTGACACCTTCACAACAGATAATTTTTCTGGGCGCTTCTTTAAACACAACAACCCAGATGGCATTTCTGACATACGAAAAACAGTTTCAGCTGGCTTCAACGTTCAAAAACTTGGCAACTTTAACTCCGCTTTCTGCAAGGAGATTCCTGCAGGCTTTGGGTTACATGGCCTCCTGCATCCTTCTCGTTCCATATGCAAGACTACACATGAGGAAAATACAGTGGTACCTAAAAAGTGTATGGTCTCAACATTGCCACAGTTTAGACATACTGATCTCCGTCCTGCCTTGTCTTCAAAAGGAATTCCTTTGGTGGTCCAAGGCATGTACTCTAAACAAAGGGAAACCCTTCTGTCTGCCTCCTGCCACTCAGATTCTAACCACGGATGCCTCGGATTATGCATGGGGAGCCCATTTTCAGGGCAACTGTCTGCAGGGCCTATGGACAAAGGATCAGAAGCACCTGCATATCAATTTAAAGGAAATGTTAGCCGTTCAGAAAGCTCTAATGGCCTTCAGGAATCTTCTGCAACCAGGACAACTACTGATACGGACAGACAACACCACAGTTATGTGGTACATAAGCAAGGGGGATCTCATTCCTACCCCCTTTGCAGGCTAGCCATGGATCTATGGAACACAGCTCTAGCTCACAATCTGGACCTTCAAGCTCAGTTTCTACCAGGGAAGCAAAACTTCTTGGCAGACAGTCTGAGCAGAAACCTTTCGGATCCACACGAGTGGATGCTGGACTCCGAAATATTCAGGATGATAACAGCAGTCTGGGGATGTCCCCACATAGACCTCTTTGCATCCCATCTCAATCATCAACTATAGAAATTTTGCACCAGGACTTTCCACAAACTAGCTTGGAAAGTGGATGCACTATCTTTCAGTTGGAGAAACCTCTCGGGATATGCCCTTCCGCCTCTTCCTCTTCTTCCACGGGTATTATTAAAGATCAAACAGGACAGTCCCAAGATGATAATCTTGTTGGCCCCAAATTGGCCTCGACAGTTTTGGTACCCTACTCTGAAAAACCTATGTCTGGAGCCCCCTTGGGTCTTACCTCAGACTCCGAACCTTCTGTCCCAACATCAGGGTCAGGTTCTTCACTCCCATGTCAGCACTCTCAGCCTGGCGGCCTGGTTAATCCAGGGCCTTTGATTCCTTCTCTCCTACCCAAGCAGGTTATGGATGTCATTTTAGAAGCCAGACGTCCTAGCACTAGAAAATCTTATGCAGAAAAACGGAAAAGATTTTGTTCCTGGATGCAGGCTCAGGATTCTGATCCTCTTCTTCCTAACATTCCTTTGATTTTACTTTACCTGACAGATCTCTTACATAAGGGTCTCTCTTTCTCTTCCATTAAGATACATGCCTCTGCTATTTCCGCTCATTATAATACAGACCCTCCAATCTTTTCCCACCAGCTCATGAGACAGTTTCTCAGAGGAGCTAAGAACTTAAGACCTCCTAGATCTCCTCCCGTTCCTGCTTGGGATCTCAACTATGTTTTGGAAAAGCTCACTTTACCTCCTTTTGAGCCTGCTGCCTCTTCTGACATCAAGTTTTTATCTTGGAAAACAGCCATCCTGTTAGCCCTGACCTCTGCCAGGAGAGTTTCAGAGTTGCAAGCTCTTATGGCTGTGGAACCTTATATTATTTTTCATCAAGACAGGGTGTCTTTGAGGACTAATCCTACATTCATGCCTAAGGTGGTTTCCAAAGTGGCTTTAAATCAAACTATCCACTTGCCAACCTTTTTCCCCACTCCTCAAAATAAAGGGGAAAGGATCTTACATTCCTTGGATGTACACAGACAACTATGTTTTTACCTGGACAGAACCAAGGACATCAGAAAATCAGAGCAATTGTTTGTTTCTTATGCTTCCAGTTCCCAAGGTAAAGCCATTTCAAAACAGACCATTTCTAAATGGATTGTTCATGGAATCAGATTTTGTTATTCACACCATGGAAAGCAAATCCCAGGGAGTATACGGACTCATTCCACCAGAGCTGCTGCCACTTCTGCTGCCTTCCTCAGGGGAGTTCCTACCAAAGACATTTTGGAAGCTGCAACTTGGAGTTCTGTGCATACTTTTTCAAAGCACTACAATCTACCTCTCTACTCTAAGTCTAGGGCAGGCTTTGCTTCTGCAGTCTTGCAGGGCCTTATAGCCGCCCCTTCTGCTTTATGACCACCTCCCTTTCATTTTGCTTTGGGATTCTACCCTACAGTCATGACTGCAACAGTGAAACACGATGAACATAGTACAGTTGTGTACACTTACCATAAATGTAGATATTCGAGTGTCTTCACTGTTGCAGTCTGGGTTTCCCTCCCTCCTGTCCCCTCTTATTTTTACTTTTGTGTGGTTCCTTTTTTCACCATTCTTCTGAGGTGTATTTGCAAAGGATATGGGACCTTTTTCATTTTGGGACTCCTGACATCTGGGGCAAGAAAAACTGGAGAACATGGCGTCGGCTGTCAGCTTTGTACTCCTGGCGCTCTGACGTCAGGGAGCATGGTTGAACAGCCGACCCCGGACCCAGACTTTGGGATTCTGACCGACCGAGGACTGCCTGCCGGCAGGGGAGAACCCTACAGTCATGACTGCAACAATGAAGACACTCTAACATCTACATTTATGGTAAGTGTACACAACTGTACTTTCCCATGAACTTACCACATAGGCGGCAGTCCTCTTAATGCTGAAGGTGTGATGAGAGACCTTGGGACCCAGATGGACAGTAGTCTCTCCTTTGATAATCACATCGCCACAGTAGTCAGGAAATCCTTCTACGTGGCACACCTCATCACGAAAGGGTTCTCATCCAGGAAAAATCTAGGAAAAAAGAAGTTATTGTTTCCCTCTGCTCGGCACTCATTGGACCCATTATTGAGTACAACACCCCTTTTGGAATGTACCTCACAAGACCTGTGCAGCAGCTGGAGAGGCCACAGAAGTACCTGACCAAGAGGATTACAGGTCTCAAACAGTTGTACTATGCTGACGGTCTCAAAAAAATTCCAGCTTTACTCCATAGCATATCACCTACTTCAAGGTGATCTCTGCGTAACATACAGAGCTATGTCAAACCAGAGCTGTTGGATATGCTACACCTAAAGAAATTCCAGTCCCTCCGGGATACACGCACTAGGGATGTAAACCTTGTCACCACAATAAATAGAACATGCTGGAGGGATAGATTCCTGTCCCAGAGACTTCCCATACTCTGGAACAAGCTACCCATCTATGTCAAGCAAAGTTCCTCATTAGCACTCTTCAAGAAAAATCTTGATGAATGGATGGGAATTAGGAAATTCACCGTGGGATAACTTCTGTGGCCGTGCTCGACAGGGGCACAGGAAAATAACTTTCTTGGGTGGCGAAAGCCAGGGGACCTTGTTGGCTAGGCTTACATAGGCCCTAGGTCCAATAGCCTAGTACCTACCTATGGTGAAACAGTTAATATTTATTATATTTTTCACTGTTGTAGTAGTGATAATGCACAGAAGGCCAAACTTCCAGAGCACCCTTGCAAGACAGCTGTCCTCCCACTTGGATGCTAGCACATGTTTTATGAGGGGCATCTGTTAGCATTATCTTTAATTATTTTTTGTTGCAGTACAAGGATGTTAATGTGCTGATGCAGATACTAAACATTCAGTCTTTTGGATTACCCTGGCTTTTAGGGAACAGATATGTAATGTGTTGAGGAAAACAAACTTACTTTTATATTGTGGTTTGTTTTTTCATAGTTAAGCACTCCTTGTAACGTTTGATTTTTTGGTACATTGAGGATTATTCAGTCAGTAGTGCCAGACATTTGAGTTTCATGTGTCTTATTCAGAAGATGCATATTAATGCAAAACCTGTTCTGTTGCCCTTTGAAGTGAATTAGAGCAATATTTAAAAATTGTTCCTGATTTTGGACTTTTGTTCCTCCATTATGTTTAACTGTATCCAGAGTTCTTGAGCAAAGAAGTTGAAAGGTGTGGATGCCAGTTTCTAAAGTTAATAACTGCATTACTTACAGCAAGCAAATCCCATACAAAGACTTTCATAGTGTGCGATTGTTGTGTTTAGGGGCACAGTACAATGTTACCTGTTGAACACATTGTTAGATTCAGCAAGGAGATCATCAAGCAGAGAGTCAACTCAATCCTGGACTGTGTGAACCAGAAGAGGGTGCATGCCTTGTCCAGGACCACCAAGTCATCTGCAGATGTCTGCCTTAAAATAAAGAAAAGTGAGAAAGAGGAAGAGTCTTGGGAGAGCAATGCCTTAGCGTCAAGGGCATCAGGTCCAGTCGGGTGTTTTTGCAGCCCCCGACTCTTGAGCCCCACTTGGATGACCCCCCCCCCCCAAGGATGCTGCCATGCTGTTTGATAACAGCTTGTCTTTTGAGCCAAAACCATATAGCAGTTAGTTGGTCTGCTTGTCCCCTTATGACAGCATTGCCATCCCCTCAATTGTTGTCCATTCTAGGTGTGTGTGCAACCTCCAAGTTGAAGTGGCTTATTGCTTATATTGTAGAAAGCTTGCCAGGCTCGTATACTGCTAATTGCAGTGAGCTTAGGCTGCTTCCCTATCCCCAGGATGTGTGAGCCAACATTGGTCGCTCGCTACCTCCCCCTCACCAGCAGCCCATCCAGTGCCTCTGATCGAGCATGGGTCATCTTGGTACAGTAAGGGCTTTATCCGTATGTGCCACAGGACCTTGTGGGCCTGCCATAAACTTATTAAGGCTAAACATGTTTCTAAATGAGCCATAGTTCAAAATGATCAACTTACAGGTCCTTCTGTGTTTTCCCTCACACTTTCATGATTTGCTAGGATGTGAAAAATGCATACTTCCTCATACCTATAGACAGAACAGACAAGGCAGTAGTTGAAATTTGGAGAAAGGTGTGGTAAGTACAGATTTACTTTCTTGCTCTTTGTGGTTTATTTACTGCACTAAAGATGTTAACATACCTGGATCCTTGCCTGGTTCATACTCTAAACAGTAGAGGTGAGGCTGACAGATCTGCAGTTTAACCTGGCTTGATCCCAGAGACTTTCAACCTGCCCAAGATGTTCTTCGTGTTTCATTGTTGCAGTCATTACTTTTGGGTAATCTGCTGGCAGGTCGCCCTCAGTCGGCCTGAATTCCAAAGTCTTGGGTCCTGGGTCGGTTGCTGTCTCCTCTTCCATGACGTCAGGTCGTCAGGGGTATAAAACATGCGGCCGACTCCATTTTCTTTAGTCTTTCTTGCAGCGCGGTGCTCGAAGCAGAAACATTTTGCAAGTGCCGGTCGGCCGACTACTGAAATATTCGTGTTTGAGTTTCAGAACCGAAGTCTTCACTAAAGCCAAGTACCCCGTTGGGGAAACTTTTTTTCTTGCTCCATACTGATGTCAGAAAAAGTTAATAATCGTATTACTTGTGGGAAGCAAATGCCTCATAAGGATTTCCATTTATACTGTATTCCTTGCTTAGGCCCTGATCACAACATGCCTGGCTGTCGGTTTTGTGCTAGATTTAACCAACGCACTATTAAGCGTCGGTATATTTTTGCCTCAAAGTATTTTGGAAACAGATTTAACTACACAGAAATGTCATCGGATAGCAATCCGACTATCGGAGTACATAAAAAACGCAAAGAAAAGGACAGAGAAAGGCAGTCGAGATCCAAAACCGACGACGAAGCTTATCCTAAGCCAGTCGCCAGTTCACCGGTACTCAGTGAGGCGCTTTCGCAGCCCGTGATATCTGCTACCTTCGAGTTGCAGGCCTCTACCGACACCCAAGCAGAGTCCGGCATGCCGCAAGATACTCAAGGTATTGGACCGACTAATGTATCTCCCTCTTATGGGTCCGGAGCCACTGAGCAGGCACCGGCTTCTGAGGGTGTATTCAGACCTCAACATTTGTATGTCAAACAGATGACAGCCGGCAAAACCAAAAACAAAAGCAACTTCTTAAACTAAAAACACAGCGCATGAGCCACGTGCACAGGCCTCTATGTCTAAAAAACAGATGATCAAAATGGCTGAAGACCTTATTACTTTGATCAGGGGTACCCATCCCCCTCCAGATAAGAGGCCTAGGCAAGACACTGATTATGAATCTTCAGATCAGGTTTCTATTTCTTCTGATTCCTCTTCTGATCAGGAATTATCTATACCTCCCTATGAGGATTCTGATGCAGAGGAGTCTATACCATCTGCTTCTCCTCCTGAGGATTATTCATTTGGGGAAACCTTGCATGCCTTGAGGGAGCATTTTCACTGTGAGAGTCGAGACTTCTCAGAATCAAAAAAGAGGCTCAGGGATTCCCTTCCTCTCCCTCAGCACAGGCCTTTAGCCATTCCCCCTGTTTTAGACATTGTGGATGATGTGTTTTCAGAGTCTAGCTTGACCCCTGACTCCTTACCTCCGGCTCCCAGTAAGCCTGACAGATATTACAGGGTCCCTGACTCACATACAACAGCAAAAAATCGTATCCCTCTGACAGAGATTCAAGGGCACTTGACAGATGGGGGAAAAAAGGTTTATACATCTGCAACCTTGGCAATCGGAGCCTTAAACTGTCAATTTCATATGCTTAAGTATCAACAACATGTTATGGGATTGCTGAAACAAAAAATGATGTTGATTTCCGAATGTGCAGAAAATAAAGAATTGCAGGAATTATTGCATGCAGCTGAACAGGTTGGAAAGCATACTTTGCAATGTGGTTTTGACTCCTTAGAGGTCTCCTGCAGGGCCGCAGTTACTGGATCTGTGATTAGGAGGCATGCCTGGCTAAAGGAACAAAATTTGCCTGATCATGTTAAAGCTAAATTGCTAGATGCACCTTTACAGCATGATACTCTGGTATTAAGGCAGAAGAGGTTTTAAAGAAAATGGAAGACAAAGCGAAGTCTATGCAAACTATTAAAGACTTCTTACAAGTGCAGCCACCAAGATTCAGTAGACACTGGTCCTTTCCTGTGTCAGACAGAGCTCAAAGGGGGCAAATCCAGACGCCCTAAGGGATCCAGGTACCAGGTGCAAAATTCATACAGGTTAAAGCAATGGGGTGCTTCTATCTCCAAATTTGGAGAAAATAAAGTGCAGACCTACAGAAAACAGTCCCAATGACTTATCTCGCCTTGTACCAAGCACTTATCTTTTGGCAGCACCCTTAGGGGGAAAATTAGCACTTTTTGCTCAAAATTGGTAGTTAATAACCCAGGACAAGTGGCTACTAAACATAGTATCACAGGGATACAGATTCCATTTCCACACTCTGCCACTGGCAAACGGTTGGCCAGATCTGCCCAAAAATCAATGGGCAGAGGCACAGAAACAGGTTACATCCCTCATGGATATGGGGGCCATTCAGCCAGTTACCAGAACAGGAAAAAGGACAAGGTTTTTACTCAAGACTGTTCTTGGTACCCAGAAAGGACAAGGCCTGGCGGCCAATACTGGATTTATCAATTTTGAACACATACCTGGACATTCCACAATTCAAAATGCTGACTTTGCAGCAGCTTCTGCCCATGCTGGGCAAGAATGCTTGGCTGGTGACATTAGACCTAAAAGAGGCATACCTGCATGTCCCAATAAGACAACCGTGCAGAAGATACCTCAGATTCAAGGCTGGCTTAATGCATTACCAATTCTCCGCACTGCCCTTTGTGAAGACCCTGGGCACAGTAGATAAGCCAAAGTGCCTGGCACCAGTAATTGCATTTTGCAGACAAAAAACTGTGCAAATATACCCTTACTTGGGCAACTGCCTCATTCAAGCAGAGAGCAAGGACATTCTTCGCCAACACCTGGTGTTTGTGAAAAGGCTTCTAACATGCCTAGGGTACACAGTAAACGAAAAGAAATCACAACTGGTACCCTCTCAAAACATAACATTCCTGGGTGCAAGTTTGAATACAACTGCCCAGATGGCTTACCTCATGCCAGACAAGCAAAGGCAACTGACTACTTACTTTAAACTTATGGCAACAAAAACCAAGTTATCTGCAAGACAAATTCTGCAGGTTTTGGGTTTCATGGTATCCTGCATCCTACTGATTCCATATGCAAGATTGCATATGAGGAAACTTCAGTGGCACCTAAAAAGTTTATGGAGTCAACATTCTCACAGTCTGGAAACAATGATTCCTCTCATACCCTGCCTACAACAGGAGTTTATATGGTGGGCAAAGGCATGTCACCAAAACATGGGATTGGCCTTCACTCTACACCCTGCCAGCCAAACCTTAACAACAGATGCATCAGATTATGCCTTGGGGGCTCACATGGCAGGAAGATGCATTCAGGGCATATGGACCCCAAAACAGATGCATCTACATATCAACCAGAAAGAGATGCTAGCTGTTCAAAATGCCCTAACAGCCTTCAAGGACTTACTTCATCCAGGACAACTACTGATAAAGACGGAGAACACCACGGTCATGTGGTATATAAACAAGCAAGGGGGCACACACTCATATACCCCCTTTGCAGATTAGCCATGGCACTGTGGGACACAGCTTTGACCTAGCAAATACATCTTCAAGCTCAATTCCTGCCAGGAAAGCAAAATACTCTGGCAGACTATTTAAGCAGAAACCTTATGGACCCTCACGAGTGGAAACTAAATCCACAAGTCTTCGGCATGATAACAGAGAAATGGGGGAGCCCAGACATAAATCTTTTTGCCTCTCCTCAAAATTATCAATTGAAAAGATTCTGCACAAGGGCTTACCACAGACAAGCATGGAAAGTGGACGCACTATCCTTCAGTTGGAAAAATCTATCAGTTTATGCCTTTCCTCCTCTGCCTCTTCTTCCCAAGGTCCTCCTAAAAGTCAGACAAGAGAAACCAAAGATGATACTAATTGCCCTGGACTGGCCCCGCCAATATTGGTACCCAGTCCTAAGGAACTTGTCTCAATACCCAGCTTGGACCTTACCTCAAAGACCTCAACTACTTTCCCAGCAAAACAATCAGATCCTGCACAATCAACTCCAGACACTGAACCTGGCTGATCATGTAGTTATACAAACCACTCCTCTCAGTAAAGCTGTGATGGATGTCATTTTGGAAGCCAGAAGGTCTAGTACTAGAAAATCTTATGCTGGTAAATGGAAGAGATTCTGTGCTTGGAATCAAGCACAAGGAACTGATACAGCAGAACCGAATATTCCTCAGATATCACAATACTTAAATGAGATGCTTGACAAAGGCCTGTCTTTCTCATCAATTAAAATCCATGCCTCTGCCATTTCGGCTCATTACAATACAAAGCCACCAATCTTTTTTCATCCTTTACTAAAGCAGTATCTTAGAGGAGCCAAAAATTTAAGGCCTCCTAGAAGATCACCATTACCTGCATGGGACCTCAGTTATGTATTGGAAAAGCTCACCCTGCCTCCATTTGAACCAGCTGCTACAACTGATATAAAGTTCTTATCATGGAAAACCGCTCTGCTACTAGCAATTACTTCAGCAAGAAGAGTTTCAGAGCTACAGGCCCTCATGGCTGTAGAGCCTTTTATCATATTTTACCCAGGCAGGGTGTCTCTAAGGACAAATCCTACATTTATGCCTAAGGTGGTTTCCAGTGAGGCTCTTAACCAAACAATTCATCTGCCAACCTTTTACCCAAATCCACAGAACAAGGGGGAGAGAATTCTGCATTCCTTGGACATACACAGACAGCTAAGATTCTACTTGAGCAGGACAAAAGCTCTAAGAAAAACTGAGCAATTACTAGTGACATATGCTGCAGGATCAGAAGGAAAGGCTATTTCAAAGCAGACAATTTCAAAGTGGATAAGCCACTGCATCCATTTCCGCTACTTACACCATGGTAAACCTGTGCCCAAGGGCATTAGGTGTCATTCCACCAGAGCTACAGCTACTTCAGCAGCCTTTCTCAGAGGAGTACCAACCAAAGACATTCTAAAGGCTGCTACTTCGGAGTTCTGTTCACACCTTTACAAAGCATTATCATTTGCCTCTCTACTCTTTGGGATTCTAACCAAATGTAATGACTGCAATAGTGAAACACGAAGAACATAGTACAGTTGTGTACACTTAACATAAATGTAGATGTTCGAGTGTATTCACTGTTGAAGTCCAGGTTACCCGCCTGCTATCCCCCAGTCATTCTGGAGTTTATCTTTCCTTCTCTGTCTTCTACAACCTATGTGGTGTATTTGTTTGTAGACGAAGGTAAAGTTTATATTGATGCATGTGTGTGTGTGTATATATATATATATATATATATATATATATATATATATATATATATATATATATATATATATTTTTTTTTTTTATATATATATTTTGGCTACCTTTTTGGGGGCACCTGACATCTGGGGCAAGAAAAACTAAAGAAAATGGTGTCAGCTGCATGTTTTCTATCCCCGACAACCTGACATCATGGAAGAGGAGAGAGCAACCGATGCAGGACCCAAGACTTTGGAATTCAGGCTGACTGAGGGCAACCTGCCAGCAGATTACCCGAATGTAATGACTGCAACAGTGAATACACTCGAACATCTACATTTTTGGTAGGTGTACACAACTGTACTTTCCATTTAATACCCTCCAGACAAGTTTTGTTCCTGGGAATCCCTTCAGGGAAGGTGCAATTTCTGACCCTCCTATTCCATATCAGTGGCACAGTAAAATCAGATTACTGCTAGGGAGTTGCTTAGGCTAAAGATACTGGAGTTTATGGCTTTCTCAATCCTGATGACCCCACCCCACGACAAGGTTCCACTAGAGAAAACTGCAGTGGTACCCAAGAAACATGTTTCAGTAAGCACACTCCCTGCAGAGCCCCAACCCTTGCTGACTTTTGTCAACAAAGAGTTGTTATGATAGCTACAATAGGTTAATCTTAGCCAACATATCCCATTCAAGCTAGGGTCAGACAATCACCAGAAGTTTTTCAGAAGAAGCTTGATGGGGGCCCACTTGGGGAAAGTTAGAACTCGGTGGACCCAGAACAAAACTCAAAGAAAAAAAGTGCATCATTGTCGGAGATGATGACAGTAGTTGTATCCAAAAACTTCTTCAGACATGCCTGATAACCATAGATCCAGCATATCCTTGGAGACTTATTGGTACATAAACAAAAGAAGGGGTGGGGGGAGAATGAGTTCCTTGTAAGTCTTGTGCAGGCTGCACACAGTCGTGGTGCGTTGCTCAGGAATCAGACATGACTCTCGGGGCATCTTACATCCCTTCTTGGATGAATATTGTGACATACATCAAAACTCCCTACTGCTCTGGACCCAAGAGCAAGCATTACCATCGTTCCAGGAGGAGAGCAAGGTAGGACAGTCGGGAACGTCCGTGTTCAACATTCTGTCGTTGGGGATGTAGGACATTGCAGAGGTGGATTCGACCATATGCGAGATGACATAATGATAGTAAACCCATTCCACACCAATCCCACCTTCATGTCTAAAATAGAGACGCAAGTCTCTCTTAAGTCAGACCATTAACCTTCCACTTTTCTATTGTACCTCACAGAATAAGGGGTAAAAGCCCTTGCACACCATGGATTTTACTTTTAGTGGACTAAAGTATTTAAAATCTGGCCAGTAAGTCACAGCTTTTGCAAAGTGGTAGGGAAGGCAGGCTTGTCTCTAAACAAGGACATCTGTAGCTGGCTCACTGCCTGTCTTTACTTTTTCTGTGGCAAAACTACCAAGGTATATGAGAGCCCACTCCATAACAGCCACAGCAGCTACCACTGCCATCCTGGAGGAGAGGTCAGCATCCAGACACCTTTGAATCGGCTACCTGGTTATATTCTCACGCCCCCAAAAATTATTACTTGGATATTATTAGAAGAGCAAGGACAGGATTTGCTACAGCTGTGCTCTAGGGTCCTTTGCAAACCACAAGATCTGAGGGCCAGCTACCCACTGGTCCATTACCTCTGGGAATTTTCAGAAGTGATGTCAGTACTGCAGCAGAGCACAATACAATGAAAGTATTATGGTTGTGTTAGGAAATTACTATAGTTATAGCTATTCAAGTAAGTTAACTGTTTAGTAACATTTCCCACTCTCTGCCACTCAGTTTCCTTTTTGTAGCAGTCCTTGGGTTATGAATGGGTACGCATTCACCTATCTTCTTGCCTTCCTTCTGTTTTGTCTCTAGAAGGCACCCCTCCTCAAATGACCGAATATCTGGAGAAGGGAGCTTTGTGGGTCCTTCTGGTTTGGCTGCTATTCTTGAGGGTATATGACAACCAGGTGGCTTGTGCTTTGGTCTTACCCTAGCCTCCTGGTGCTGCCGAAGGTAAGAAAGAACTAACGATGGTGCAGGTAGTTATCCCTCTCATACCACAGACCTTCTAGCATCTAGGTGAGGTGTCCTCTATCTGGCCACAGGAGAAGGAAAGATGAAAACCTCTGGAAGTCAGGTCTGGGCATCAAGCCTTATGCTGCAGAATTTCTCAAGTGTACTGTGGTGGTGGTGCTGCGGTAGCGTTGTCACCTCACAGCAAGACGTTGTCCCGTTCGATTCTCAGCTAGGGCGTCTTCTGTGTGGAGGCATGCGTGAATGGGTGTACCTTCGTTTAAGGTTGTGCGTCAGGGCTGGCAAACTCGGCACGTAAAAAATCTACTGCCAATTATTAGCCGACCGGAGTTCCGCTGTGGCGACCCCTCACCGAGAAAAGCTGAAAGAGACAAACAAATTACATTAGCAACAAGCATATTTGAACACCAGTGATTATAGCAAGTTCCTAACAAAACTGTCCTCTTCTACAGGAACTGTTTGATAAAAAATGTAGAGCAGGTGCACACAAAGTAAGGTAATGTAAATTAGTACAGGGATAAGTCTTTTCTGGAGCTAAATCCAAGCCTGTCTAATGCTAGTTCATTTTTTCTACTCCCCAGTAAGTAATTCTTGCTAGTTTGTACATGCAGTGCAGTCTGCTTGTATCTTAACTTAAAAGGGAAGAGTGGTTCCCTAGTGTGGGGCCTGAAGCTGAAAAAGCCCTTACATTTTAAAATGGTTTAATCTGACTAGTGTTAAGTGCGTTCTCATTCTGTGACCATATGAGTGCTTCGAATTCCAGTAGTTAATTTCTTTTCTGGTAGGGGACATCAATCATAGAAATGCAATTTGTTAAATGATATGACCGGAAGTAAGTTTGTTCTTAGTTGTTGAGCAGTGTAATAAATGTACATATTTCATTCAAGGTGATATGCAAGGGTTTTCTGTTCATAAATGGGCCAGTGGCTGTGAAGGAACAAATCATATTCAATTATAATTTTATCTTTGGTTGATCAAGCTGCTGGGTAAAGAAGACAGATAATTTTTCCAGCACACTTTTAACCTTGTAATGTGATCTTTTTGTTAATACTCTCAGTGCATTGTAGGAAAAGTTAAGAAGGGGGTCAGTATAGTTGCTGAGATATATATGTTTCAAGGTGTTGATCCTGAGGCGCAATCAAATGCCCTTGCAAGCTGCATCATATTTGAATGGTGCCATAAAACATTTTTTGTTTTGCTTGTGTTAACCTGCAGCTTTTTGTTTGTGAACAGTTTCCATATTTAACATTGTTAAACTCCAATGCTTGAACCATATGCATTCATGGAGTTTGAATGATTAAACAACATCTCCAAAAGTAAATTTTAGATTTCTTGAAAGAGAAAAGTGGTCTGAGGACTGAACGTTATGTCATCCCTTGGAGTAATCAGACAGAAGGGAGAATACATTTTTATTTGAGTGACACAATTCAATTAGATAGTCCTTCAGCCAGTTATAAGGGTTACCAAGTGAAGCTTTTATCCCTAGGTGTTTTAACAGTAGTGATTTGATCAGCCCTTTCAAAAGCTTTTTTAGATGTACGGATGTTGGCACCAATCATAATGCTTTGATCCATGTCCTTAAGAACAGTTAAAGAAATCAAAACACAGTCCTGGTGCTCTAGTCTTTTGGGAACCCATGGGACAGTATTACATAGTTAACAAGGTGGTATGGTCTTAGACCACCTTCTCCAGGGAACATGGTTAAAGAAGAGAGAGCAGTGAGACAGACCATTAGTCATGAGGGAATTGACATTTGGTGTTTTAGACCTTGGAAAAACATTAACAGATGTTCTTCGTGTTTCACTGTTGCAGTCATCATACTTGGGTTATCTGCCTGCAGGTAGCCTTCAGTTGGCCCGAATACCAGAGTCTTGGGATTTCTGCATCAGATGCTGTCACTTCTTCCATTATGTCAGGTCATCGGGGGTATAAAACAGGCAGCCAACGCCATTACGTCAGTCTTTCTTGCTGAGAATGAGCCCGAAGCAGAAGCAGTTTGCAAGTGCCGGTCGGCCGCTACCTGAAATTTTCGTTTTTCGAGTTTCAAGCCTGAAGTCTTCTAAAGCTAAGTACCCCGTTGGGGATTCTTTTTTCTTGCTCTAACCGATGTCAGAAAAAGTTAACAATGGTCCTGCCTGTGTAAAGCAAATACCTCACAGAGATATTAATTCTTACTGCGTCACCTGTTTAGGCCCAGACCACGACTTCCCTCGTTGTCGGTTTTGTGCCTTGTTTAATGCCCGAACCATTTGTCGTTGGGCTATTTTTGTCGTAAAATTCTTTCTCTGTCGTTCTCCGTATTCCGAAATGGCTTCGGTAAGCCATCCGACTGCCGATCTTCCGAAAAAGCGCAAAGATAAACACAGAGACAGACCGCATAGGTCAAAAACTGCCGACGATGCTTCTGTTAAGCTAGTCGCCAGTCCACCGGTACTCAGTGAGGCGCCTTTGCAGCCCCTGATGACCGCTTCTACATATTTGCAAACCTCTGCTGAGACCCATTCGGAGTCCAGTATACCGCGAGATGCATCTTCGACTATGGAACCTGCGGATGTCTCTACCTTGGATGGGTCCAGAGTCGCTGTGCACGTATCAGCTTCTGCGGGTGTATTCCGACTTACCAATATTCGCATTAAACTGACAGCGTCATTTTTAGTTAAAACTACCGAGTTTCTCAGGCCCAAAGTAAGCACTACGCTTGGAAAACTGATGACCAAAGCGCATGCTCAAGCTCCCATGCCTCTAAAACAAATGCTTAAGAATGGCTGAAGACCTTATCACCCTAATTAGGGGAAGCCAGCCTTCCCCTGCTAAGAGACCAAGAATTGAGTTTCCTTCTGTTTCTACAGACCAGGAGTCCGATGACTCTGACCCTTCTGATTGCCAGGACATACCTTTATCTACCTTTGAGGATTCAGATGCAGAGGAATCCATTCCCTCTGCCTCCCCACCAGAGGATTTTTCTTTTGCTGAAACCTTACATACTTTGAGAGCATTTCCGCTGGGAATGCCAAGATTATCCTCAGTCCAAAAAGAGACTCGGAGAATTTTTAGAGTTGCCTCAGCACAGGCCCCTAGCTATACCCCCCTGTCTTGGATGTTGTAGGTGATGTCTTCATGGAATCCAGTCTTACTCCAGATACTTTACCACCGGCCCCTAGAAAACCTGACAGGTACTACAGAGTACCTGACTCGCACAAATTTCTCTTTAAGAATCCTACTGCAGATCCAGAGACCATTTCCCAGGGACCTAAAGGCAGTAAGGTTACTGTAGCCAAAAACCCTATGCCTTCAGACAGGGATTCTAGAGCTTTAAACAGATGAGGTAAGAAGGTATATACCTCTGCAACTCTTGCCATCAGGGCTTTGAATTGCCAGTTTCTTTCACATGTTGAAGTACCAGCAACATATTATGGAACTAATTAAACAAAACATGGTGTTGCTTCCAAATTGTGCAGAAAATAAAGATTTGCAAGAGTTAATGCATTCTGCAAACCAAGTCAGTAAACATACTCTGCAGTGTGGGTTTGATGCCTTAGAAGCATCTTGCAGGACTGCTGTCACTGGGTCTGTACTGAGAAGGCATGCTTGGCTGAAGGAACAAGTCTTGCCAGGCCATGTCAAAGCAAAATTACTAGATGCTCCGTTAAATCAGGATCGTTTGTTTAGCACAAAAGCAGAAGAAGTTCTTAAAAAGATGGAAGAAAAAGCTAAATCTATGCAAACTGTCAAAGATTTCTTACAGGTGCAGCCACCTAGATTCAGTAAGCATTGGCCTTCAAAAAAACTGGTCCTTTCCAGTCCCTCCCAGGCCTTCTCAGTCCAAATCCAGGGGAAACAGACACCCAAGACTACAGTCTCAGAGAACTAAACAATGGAGTGTTCCCACCTCAAAAACAGGGAGTGATAAGCCACTCCTTTATGGAAAAAGTTCACAATGACTTTCCAATTATCCTTCCCAGCCATGCTCAAGTGCTTGCACCCCTAGGAGGAAAACTCGCCCTTCATGCAAAAAGCTGAATGTCCATTACTCAGGACCGATGGGTTCTAAACATTTTATCCCAGGGATACAGATTCTACTTCCACTGACTGCCAACCCCAAGCAGGTTGCCAGACCTTCCTCCAAAACCAGTGGGCAGAGGCTCAAAAGCAAGTACTTTCCCTTCTCCCTATCAAGGCTATTCAACCTGTTCCAGTAGAACAAAGGGGACAGGGTTTCTAATCCAGACTGTTCCTGGTGCCCAGAAAAGAGAGCTCTTGGCGCCCTATCCTGGCTCTATCAATTCTCAACACCTTTCTGGCTTACACTGCAACAGCTTCTTCCTATGCTAGCCAAGGATGCCTGGTTAGTCACCCTAGACTTAAAAGAAGCTTATCTGCACATCCCCATAAGGGAGTCTTGCAGGAAATGTCTGCGTTTCACGGCAGGTTCTCTACACTTCCTTTGGCTTATCTACTGCACCCAGAGTATTCACAAAGTGCCTGGCTCCAGCCATAGCATACTGCAGGCAGAGAAATATTCAAATTTACGTATACTTGGACGATTGCCTGATTCAGGCGGACAGTCAGGAATTGCTACTTCAGCACCTGACATTTGTAAAAAGACTTCTAACTTCACTGGGATACACCATCAACGAAAAGAAATCACAACTGGTGCTCAGCCAACAAATTGTATTCCTGGGAGCAAGCTTGAACACAACTTCCCAGATGGCATTCCTCACTCCAGAAAAGCAGGTCCATTTGACAAACTATTTCAAACTAATGGCCACCAAAACCCAGCTATCTGCAAGGAAAATACTGCACGCCCTAGGGTTCATGGTGTCATGCATTCTGCTAATTCCGTATGCAAGACTGCATATGAGGAAACTTCAGTGGTACTTAAAAAGTCTCTGGTGTCAGCATTCTCAGGACCTGGAGACGGTGATTCCTATCATACCTTGTCTAAGGGCAGAGTTCCTTTGGTGGGCAGAGGCATGCAACCACAACAAAGGACTTCCTTTCACTCAACCCCTCACCGCCCAAACCCTGACAACAGACGCATCAGACTATGCACGGGGGGCTCACATGGCAGGGCAAATGCATTCAAGGCAAATGGAGCCCAGAACAAATTCCCCTGCATATCAATCAGAAAGAGATGCTAGCTGTGCAGAATGCTCTGACAGCCTTCAAATACATTGTCCTTCCAGGACAGCTCCTGATAAAGACAGACAACACCACAGTTATGTGGTACATAAACAAGTAGGGGGGAACTCATTCTTACACACACTGCAGATTAACCATGGTCCTGTGGAACACAGCCTTGAGCCCTATCCTTTACATAGGAAAACATCTCAATTTATGCCTTTCCTCCTCTGCCCCTCCCTCTCAAAAGTACCACTCAAGATCAAACAGGACAGGCCAGGGGCAATCCTTACACCAGACTGGCCACGCCAGCACTGGTACTCACTCCTACGCAGTCTGACAGCAGTGCCACCCTGGCACTTACATCAGACACCTTCCCTGCTGTCTCAGCAGGAGGGACAGATTTTGCATCCACAGCTGCAAACCCTAAACCTTGCAGCCTAGCTTATCCCCTGAATACACCACCAGCATCCCTCAGCAAACAGGTGCTGGATGTTATCCATGAGGCCTAATACTAGGAAATCCTATGCTGAAAAGTGGAAAATATGTTGTTCTTGCAGTCAGTCTCAAGGAAAGGACACAGCTGTGCCCACCTTACCTCAAATCCTTGATTACCTAGCAGCGCTGCTCCACAGAGGCCTATCCTTCTCATCCATTAAGATTCATGCCTCTGCCATCTCAACTCATTATAATACTGAGCCACCTCTCTTTTCTCACCCTCTCATCTAACAGTTTCTGAGAGGGGCTAACAACTTAAGGCCCTTAGGAGAGCACCCATCCCTGCCTGGGACCTTAACTTTGTACTGGAAAAGCTCATGCTCCCCCTTTTGAACCTACAGCTTCAGCAGAGTTAAAATTCCTTTTTTGGAAAACAGCATTGCTTTTAACCATAACTTTAGTTAGAAGAGTGTCTAAGTTACAGGCACTAATGGCAGTGGAGCCCTTCATTATTTTCCATGCTGACAGGGTTTTCCTCAGGACTAACCCGTCCTTTATGCCTAAGGCGGTCTCCAATGTGGCTCTAAACCAAGCCATCCATTTGCTAACCTTCTTCCCTAATCCTCAAAATAAAGGGGAGAGGATCCTGCACTCCTTGGACATGCACAGACAGCTCAGGTTCTACCTAGACAGGACAGGAGAAAGACTGGATTCCATGAAGACATCATCTACAATATCCAGGAGAGGGGTTATAGCTAGTGGCCTGTGCAGAGGCAAATCTAAAAATTCCGAGTCTCTTTTTGGACTGAGGATAGTCCTGGCATTCCCAGCGGAAATGCTCTCTGAAGGTATGCAAGGTTTCACCAAAAGAAAAATCCTCTGGAGGGGAGGCAGAGGGAATGGATTCCTCTACATCTGAATCCTCATAGGTAGATAAGGGTATGTCCTGGTAATCAGAAGGGTCAGAGTCATCGGACTCCTGGTCTGTAGAATCAGAAGGAAATTCAATTCTTTGTCTTTTAGCAGGGGAAGGCTGGCTTTCCCTAATTAGAGAAATAAGGTCTTCAGCCATTCTAAGCATTTGTTTTTGTGGCATGGGAGCTTGAGCATATGCTTTGGACGTCGGTTTTCTAGGCGTAGTGAGAACTCTAGGCCTGAAAAACTCTGTCGTTTTAGTTAAAAAAGAAGTTGTTGGTTTAATACGAATATCGGTAGGTCGGTATACACCTTCAGAAACTGGTGCCTGCACAGCAGCTCCATATCCATCCAAGGTAGAGACATCCGCAGGTTCCACAGTCGAAGAAGCATCTCGCGGCATACCGGACTCTGAATGCGTCTCAGCAGAGGCCTGCGAATCTGCAGAAGCGGGCATCAGGGGCTGCAAAGGCGCCTCACTGAGTACCAGCGGACTGGCAACTAGCTTAACGGAAGCATCGTCAGCAGTTTTTGACCCAAGCGGTCTGTCTCTGTCTTTGCGCTTTTTCAGAAGATCGGTAGTCGGATGGTGACTGTAGCCATTTTGGAATATGGAGAACGAGAGCAAAAGAATTTAGCTATAAAAATAGCCCGACGACGAATGGTTCGGGCGTTAAACAAGGCACAAAACCGACAGTGAGGGACGTCGTGGTCTGGGCCTAAACAGGTGATGCAGTAAGAATGAAAATCTCTTAGGTATTTGCTTTCCACAGGCAAGACAATTGTTAACATTTTCTGACATCGGTTAGAGCAAGAAAAAAGAATCCCCAACGGGGTACTTGGCTTTAGAAGACTTCAGATTTGAAACTCGAAAAACGAAAATTTCAGGTAGTGGCCGACCAGCACTTGTGAACTGCTTCGGGCTCCTTCTCGGCAAGAAAGACTGATGTAATGGCGTCAGCTGCATGTTTTATACCCCTGACGACCTGACATCATGGAATAAGCGAAAGCATCAGACGCAGAAATCCCAAGACTCTGGTATTCGGGCCGACTGAGGGCTACCTGCAGGCAGATAACCCAAGTGTGATGACTGCAACAGTAAATACACTCAAACATCTACATTTATGGTAAGTATACACAACTGTGCTTTTTTTAGGGCATAACTGCATAATACAGTTCAGTCCAGGAGTCCAGTGATTTTATTAATATAGTCACAGTGACAGAAGGCTGATTGTTCAGATAATGGAATAAACATATTTTTGCCTTATGGTAACTACAGCAGTCCAGATGTTCATCTCCAAAATTAGCTAGTGGTCTGCCTTTTGGCACAAGTCAGTAATTCACACCCTCATACCCATAAGTGTATGTACAGATGTTCAACATTGGATCAATGTGGCCATAGCCTAAGCTGTATGGGTTATAGCTTGACAAGGACTGGACAACTAGGCAGGTTTCAAAACTTCAGGGCACCTTCCACACACCCTATGTGGACAGCCACATAAAAGCAGTAGTTAGGGTGCCAAGAAGGCAGTTTGGAGCCCTGAAAGATAAATGCTAGAAAAAACACATGTATACATTTTACATATGTATGTACATATGTAAATGTACACAAAGGATAGCTACATCATCCACATATTGGCAGTGCACCTAACCAGAATAAAGGTGTTGGACGGTCAAATCCACAGAAAAAGCCAAAGCTCTGATAGAGCTATGACCCTGACTCGAAGTGACTTGTTACGGTGAGAGTAGCAGAAAGAAAGAAACAGCATGAGACAACATCAAGAAATTGTTTGCTTTGACTAAGGCTGTCTTTTTTTTTCTTAACATTCATGAGAAACAAATAGCTGGTCAGCCTTCCTGAAGGATTTGGTTCTGTCCAAGTAGCATCTTAGCTGTCTGTGTTAGAGTATTTAACATTCGATGTTCTTCGTGTTTCACTGTTGCAGTCATCACACTTGGGTTATCCTGCCAGGGGTAACCCTCAATCGGCCTGAATACCAGAGGCTTAGTATTTCTGCATCGGTTGCTGTCGCTCCAGGACTGACATCAGGTCATCAGTGGTATAAAAACAGGCAGCCGACGCCATTACATCAGTCTTTCTTGCCAAGGAGCCAGAAGCAGTTTGCACGAGTGCCGGTCGGCTGCTACCTGAGTTTTTGTTTCCGAAATTGAAGTTGAAGTCTTCTAAAGCTACGTACCGTGTTCGGGATCCTTTTTTCTTGCTCTAACCGTTGTAAGAAAAAGTTAACAATTGTCTCGCCTTTGGAAAGCAAATACCACACCGAGATTTCCATTCTTACTGCGTCACCTGTTTAGGCCCAGACCACGACATCCCTCGCTGTCCGTTTTGTGCTTTGTCCAGTGCCGGAACTATACGTCATTGGGCCCTTATCGTAGCTAAATACTTTCGCTCTCGATCTCCATATTCCGAAATGGCTTCGGTAAGCTATCTGACTACCGATCTTCCAAAAAAAACATAAGGATAAAGACAGAGATAGACTGCACGGGTCCGACGACGCTTCCGTTAAGCTAGTCACCAGTTCGACAGTACTCAGTGAGGTGCTTTCGCAGCCCCTGAAGCCCGCTTCTGTGGATTCTCAAGCCGCTACCGAGACCCGTTTGGAGTCCGGTATGCCACGAAACTCTTCTTTGACTACGGAACCTGCAGGTGTCTCTACCTTGAATGGGTCCAGAGCCGCTGTGCAGGCACCGGCTTCTGAGGAAGTTCTTCACACTACTGATATTCGACACAAACCAACAACTTCTTTTGTGTCTTCTGTTCTTTCTAAAACTACCAATATGTTCATCGTGTTACACTGCTGCAGTCATTACACTTGGGTTATCCTGCCGTCAGGCGGTTCCCCAGTCGGCCTGAGTTCCAAAGTCTTGGTCCGGCGTCGGTTGCTGTTGCCTCCTCCCTGATGTCAGTGTGATAGGGGCATACAAGATGCAGCTGACACCATTTTCTTCGTTCTTTCTTGCCGCGTGGTGCCCGAAGCAAAAGCAGTTCGCAAGTGCCAGTCAGCCGATTCCTGAGATTTTCATTCCGAATCCAGAACCGAAATCTTCTACAAAGCTAAGTACCCCGTTGGGGAAACTTTTTCTTGCCTCAGACCGATGTCAGTAAAAGTTAATAACTGTATTTCTTGTGGGAAGGAAATACCTGATAAGGATTTCCATTCCTATTTTATCCCATGCCTAGACCCAGACCACAACGTCATTGGTTGTCGGTTTTGTGCTAGGTTTAACAAGCGCACTATTAAACGTCAGTTTGATTTTGCCCGACATTATTTTGGTAGAAAATTCAATTATACCATGCCGTCGGAACTTCCGATGACCGGAATACACAAAAAGTGCAAAGACAAGGATAGGAATCCGAGGCCTAAAACTGACGACGAAGCCTCTTCTAGGCCAGTCGCCGGTTCTCCGGTTTTCAGCGAGGCGCTTTTGCAGCCCCTGACGACTGCTTCTGTAGAACCACAGGCCGCCTCTGACTCCCACGTGGAGATGGCTGGGCCTTCGGACGCACAAGTTATTCAGCCTACCGAGACTAACCTTTCAGAGGGATCCGGAGTAGCTGAGCAACCCACAGCTTCAGAGGGTGTCTTCAGACCTACTCAGTTAAGCATTAAACCCTCAGCTAAGTCTAAGCCTCCTTTAAAATCAAAGAAACAAATACAGCATTCTCCAGGGCAGGCCTCCATGCCTAAGAAACAAATGCTCAAAATGGCCGAAGACCTAATCACTCTGATCAGGGGGTCCCATCCGCCTTCTGATAAAAGGCCTAGACAGGATGCAGACTATGACTCATCCGACCTGGTGTCCATCTCTTCTGATTCATCCTCAGACCTAGGATACTCTTTACCCCCTTATGAGGATTCTGATGCTGAGGAATCAATTCTATCAGCCTCACCTCCTGAGGACTACTCCTTTGGGGAAACCGTACATACCATGAGGGAGCATTTCCACTGGGGAGGCCAGGATTACTCAGAATCCAAGAAAAGGCTCAGAGACTTCCTTTTATTACCTCAACACAGACCCCTTGCTATTCCGCCAGTGTTAGATATTGTGGATGATGTGTATACTGAATCCAGCTTAAATCCTGATTCCTTACCTCCAGCCCCTGTTAAACCTGACAGATACTACAGAGTCCCTGACTCACATCAATTTCTGTATAAAAGCCATGTAGCTGACCCTGAAACTATTTCTCAGGGACCCAAAGGAGTTAAGGCCTCATCAGCCAAGAATCCAGTTCCCTCTGACAGAGATTCCAGAGCATTAGACAGATGGGGAAAGAAAGTATATACGTCTGCAACTTAAGCAATGAGAGCCTTAAATTGCCAGTTTCACATGCTAAAATATCAGCAATTTTTACTGTCTCAGTTAAAACAAAATTGCTACCAGAGTCAGATCCTCCTAATTTTAAAGAGATGCAGGATTTATTGAATGCAGCTGAACAAGTGGGAAAGCATACTTTGCAATGTGGTTTTGATTCTCTAGAGGCCTCCTGCAGAGCAGCAGTTACAGGCTCTGTCATTAGAAGACATGTTTGGTTAAAAGAACATACGTTACCAGATCATGTTAAAGCAAAACTATTGGATGCACCTTTGCAGCAGGATGTGTTATTTGGAGTTAAGGCAGAAGAGGTATTAAAGAAAATGGAGGATAAGGCAAAATCTATGCAAACGATGAAGGATTTCTTACAGGTTCAGCCTCCTAGATTTAGCAGAAACTGGCCAACTAAGAATTGGTCCTTTCCAATTACAGACAGACCTCAAAGGGGAAGATACAGACGTCCAAGAGGTAGAGGTCAAACACAAGGTCCTTACAGGCCTCGACAATGGGTTGCATCAGACCAGAAAGAAGGGGAAGACAGGCCCCAACCATATAAAAAGCAGTTCCAATGACTTGCCACTACAGCTGCCAAACAAATTCCTCTTGGCAGCCCCCTTGGGAGGAAAACTGGCACTCTTCTACCACAATTGGCAAATGATCACCAAAGACAAATGGGTTCTCAACATTGTATTTCAAGGTTACAGGTTCCACTTTCACACTCTGCCAAGGTTAAAAGGAGTGCCAAATCTGCCACCAAATCAATGGGCAGAGGCTCAAAAACAAATTACAGCACTCATGGATATGAGAGCTATTCAAAAGGTACCATCACAGGAGCAAGGACAAGGATTTTACTCAAGACTCTTTCTGGTACCCAGAAAGGACAAAGCCTGGAGGCCCATTCTGGATCTTTCGTCTCTAAACACTTACCTGGATGTTCCGAAATTCAAAATGTTGACACTGCAGCAGCTTCTTCCCATGCTGGGCAAGAAAGCTTGGCTCGTGACTTTGGACCTCAAGGAGGCATACCTGCATGTCCCTATCAGACAAAACTGCAGAAGATACCTCAGATTCATAGCTGGTTCAATGCACTACCAATTCTCTGCACTGCCCTTTGGCTTATCTACTGCACCCAGGGTCTTCACAAAGTGCCTGGCACCAGTAATTGCATTTTGCAGACAGAAAGGAATTCAAATTTATCCATACCTGGACGACTGCCTGATTCAAGCAGAGAGCAAGGACATTCTTCTAAAGCATCTGGCGTTTCTAAAAAAGTTATTAAGTTGCCTGGGGTACACAGTAAACGAAAAGAAATCAAAGCTAGTGCCCACACAAGAGATTATATTCCTGGGTGCCAGCTTGAACACAACGGCCCAGATGGCTTATCTCACGCCAGACAAGCAAGGACGACTGACTCAGTACTTTCAATTGATGGCAACAAAGACCCAACTCCCTGCAAGAAAAATTCTGCAGGCCTTGGGTTACATGGCATCCTGCATACTACTAATTCCATATGCCAGACCGCATATGAGGAAACTACAATGGTACCTAAAGAATGTATGGTTTCAGCACTGTCAAAGTTTGGAAACAGTTATACCACTAATCCCTTGCCTTCAACAGGAGTTTCAGTGGTGGGCTAAAGCTCGTCACCTCAACAAGGGACAGCCTTTTACACAACCCACAGCCAGGCAAACACTGACAACAGATGCATCGGATTACGCCTGGGGAGCACACATGGCAGGCAAATGTATTCAGGGCACGTGGCCCGCAGAACAAAGGCATCTTCACATCAATCAAAAAGAGATGCTAGCTGTACAAAATGCCCTTATAGCTTTCAAGGACCTGCTGCATCCAGGACAACTACTGCTAAAGACAGACAACACCACCGTTATGTGGTACATAAACAAGCAAGGGGGCACTCACTCCTACCCCCCTATGCAGACAAGCCATGACCTTGTGGAACACAGCTATAAACCTTCAAGTTAATCTGCAAGCACAATTCCTGCCAGGGGAGAAAAACACACTGGCAGACGACTTAAGCAGAAACATCATGGATCCCCACGAATGGGAACTGAATCCACAAATATTCAGAATGATAACACAGAAATGGTGGAGCCCGGACATAGATCTGTTTGCATCCCCAATAAACTGCCAGCTATAAAAATTATGCACAAGGAGTTACCATCCACAAGCATGGAAAGTGGATGCCCTCTCATTCAGCTGGGAGAACCTACAAGTATACGCTTTCCCACCACTACCTCTCCTGCCAAGGTACTCATAAAAGCCAAGTAAGAAGAGCCAAAGATGATCCTGATTGCACCAGACTGTCCACGCCAGCACTGGTACCCAATCTTAAGGAGCTTAGCACAAGAACCACCCTGGATTTTGCCTCAAATCCCACATCTGCTGACTCAGCACAACAATCAAATACTACACAGCCAGCTAAAGACCTTAAACCTAGCTGCATGGAAGATTCCTTAGTCAAGCAAGCAATGCCTCTCTCCAAAGCTGTTATGGATGTCATTCTGGAGGCCAGAAGGCCTAGTACCAGGAAAGCCTATTCGGATAAATGGAAGAGATTCTGTGCCTGATACCAAGCTCACACCCTTGATCCTCTTGTCCCAAACATTCCTCAGATACTACAATACTTAACTGAGATGCTGGGCAAAGGCCTCTCCTTCTCATCCATCAAGATCCACGCCTCTGCCATCTCTGCTCATTACAACACGGATCCACCAATTTTCTCTAATCCTCTGTTAAAACAGTACCTCAGAGGGGCTAAAAACATAAGACCACCCCGTAGAGCACCTACTCCAACTTGGGACCTCAACTTTGTTTTGGAAAAACTAACTTTACCTCATTTTGAGCCAGCTAACACAGCAGAATTAAAATATATCTCTTGGAAAACTGCTCAGCTCCTGGCAATAACATCAGCACTAAGAGTTTCAGAATTACAGGCACTAATGGCAGTGGAACCTTTCCTCATTTTCCACCAGGACAGGGTGTCTAAGAACTAACCCTACGTTTATGCCAAAGGTGGTATCCAGTGTGGCTCTAAACCAAACTATTCACCTGCCAACTTTTTATCCTAAACCACAGAATAAAGGGGAGCGACTACTGCACTCTTTGGACATTCACAGGCAGTTACACTTCTATTTGGACGAAACCAAAGTTTTCAGAAAATCTGAGCAATTATTGGTAGCATATGTTGCAGGAGCACAGGGAAAAGCCATTTCAAAACAGACTATTTCAAAATGGATAGGACATTGTATACGTTTCTGCTACACATACCATGGAAAACCTGTACCTAGCAGCATTAGATCTCACTCCACCAGGGCAACAGCCACTTCAACTGCCTACCTCAGGGGAGTACCTACCAAGGATATTTTGGAAGCAGCAACTTGGAGTTCTGTACATACCTTCACCAAACATTATCATCTGCCTCTATACTCTAAATCCAGAGCTGGCTTCGCCATTGCAGTGCTGCAGGGCCTTATAGCCACCCCTAATGCCTTATAGAACCAGCCACCCTACCTCAGCTTTGGGATTCTACCCAAGTGTAATGACTGCAGCAGTGTAACACTATGAACATAGTACAGTTTTGTACCTACCATAAATGTAGATGTTCGAGTGTGTACACTGCTGCAGTCCAGGTTACCCTCCCTCCTTCCCCTCTTACTGGCTGGTACGTACCTATGTCTTCTACCCTTACTACCTATGGGGATTATTTGCTGGTAGCTGTAAGTTGTTTTTAGCTTTTCTTATGTATGTTTTATTAGCAATTGGAATTGCCTACTATTTAGAGGCACCTGACATCTGGGGCAAGAAAAACTGAAGAAAATGGCGTCTGCTGCATCTTGTATATCCCTGTCGCACTGACGTCAGGGAGGAGGCGACAGCAACCGACGCCGGACCAAGACTTTGGAACTCAGGCCAACTGGGGAACCGCCTCACGATAGGGTAACCCAAGTGTAATGACTGCCGCAGTGTATACACTCGAACATCTACATTTATGGTAGGTACAAAACTGTACTTTTCTAAGGCCCAGAGTACGAACTACGCCTTAAAAACCGACGACCCAAACTCAAGCGCCTGCTTCCTTGCCTCAGTCTCAGATGCTTAAAATGGCGGAAGGCCTTATCATGCTCATTAGGGGAAACCAGCCTACCCCTGCTAAAAGGAAAAGAGACTTGTCCCCAGCAGTTTTATCTGACCAGGAGTCCGACGACTCTGAGGTTTCTGATTATGAAGACATGCCCTTATCTACTTGTGAGGATTCAGATGCAGAGGAATCCATTCCTTCTGCCTCTCCTCCAGAGGATTTTTCTTTTGATGAAACCCTACATACCTTGAGAGAGCATTTCCATTGGGAATGCCAGGATTATCCTCAGTCCAAAAAGAGACTTGGGGAATTTTTAAATTTACCACAGCACAGACCCTTAGCTATTCCTCCTGATGTTCTTCGTGTTTCACTGTTGCAGTCATTACATTTGGGTTATCTGTTTGCAGGTAGCCCTCAGACAGCCTGATTATCAAAGTCTTGGGTCCTGCGTCAGTTGCTGTCTCATCTTCCATGGCGTCAGGTAGTCAGGGGTATAAAGCATGCAGCCGACGCAATTACATCAGTCTTTCTTGCCATGCGGTGCCTGAAGCAGAAGCAGTTCGCAAGTGCCTGTCAGCCGACTCCTGAAATTTTCGTTTTCGAGTTTCAGATCCAAAGTCTTCAAGTAAGCTAAGTACCCAGTTGGGGATCCTTTTTTCTTGCTCTTAACCGATGTCAGTAAAAGTTAAGAATTGTATTTCTTGTGGAAAGCAAATACCTCATAAAGATTTTCATTCGTACTGCATTCCTTGCTTAGGCCCAGACTACAACATACCTCACTGTCAGTTTTGTGCCTTATTCTAACCTTGAACTATTCGTCATCGGTTCATTTTAGCATCTAAATATTTTAGTACTCTGTTCAATTATCCAGAAATGGCTTTGGTAAGCCACACTACTACAGACATTCCGAAAAAATGCAAAGATAAAGACAGCGACAGACTGCATAGGTCCAAAACAGCCGACGGCGCTTCTAAGCTAGTCGGCAGTTCGCCGGTACTCATTGAGGCACTTTCGCAGCCCCCGACACCCACTACTTCAGATTCACAGGCCTCTGCTGAGATCCATTCGGAGTCCGGTATGCCGCGAGATGCTTCGACTGTGGAACCTGCGGATGTCTCTACCTTGGATGGGTCCGGAGCCGCTGTGCAGGCACCGGCTTCTGAGGGTGTATTCAGGCCTACTGACTTGCATATTAACCCGATGCCGTCTTCTTCTTCAAGGCCTAAAACGCCGTCCATGCCTAGAAAACCTACGCCCAGACCGCATGGTCAGGCCCCTATGCCTAAAAAACAAATGATAAGAATGGCTGAAGACCTTGTTACTCTAATCTGGGGAAGCCACCCTTCTCCCTCTAAGAGACCTAGAACTGATTTTCCTTCTGATTCTTCTGATCAGGATTCTGAAATTTTTGTTTTCCCTGATGACCAGGAGTTTCCTTTGTCTACCTGTGAAGATTCTGATGCAGAGGACTCCATTCCCTCTGCTTCCCTTCCAGGGGATTTCTCTTTTGGTGAAACCTTGCATACTCTTAGGGAGCATTTCTGCTGGGAAAGCCAGGATTAATCTGACTCCAAAAAGAGGCTTTGAGAATTCTTAGTCCTACCTCAACACAGACCTTTAGCTATCCCTCCTGTACTGGACATTGTAGATGATGCCTTCTTGGAATCTTGTCTGGCCCCTGACTCTTTACCTCCGGCTCCCAGAAAACCTGACAGATATTACAGGGTACCTGACTCTCACAAGTTCCTACTGCGGATCCTGAGACCATTGCACAGGGACCCAAAGGCATTAAGGCTACTACTGCCAAAAACCCTACCCCCCTCTGATAGAGATTCCAGGGCCCTGGACAGATGGGGTAAGAAGGTATACACTTCTGCAACTATCAGCAGCATATTATTGGATTGCTTAAACAGAAAATTATGTTGATTCATGACTGTGCTGAAAATAAAGAATTATAGGATTTAATGCATTCTGCTGAAAAGTTGGAAAACATACTTTGCAATGTGGTTTTGATTCATTAGAGGCATCTTGCAGGGCTGCTGTCACTGGGTCTGTACTTAGAAGGCATGCTTGGCTTAAGGAGCAATCTTTGCCAGATCATGTTAAAGCTAAATTACTGGATGCTCCCTTAAACCAAGACTACCTGTTTGGCAACAAAGCAGAAGAAGTACTTAAACAGATGGAAGAAAAAGCTAAATCTATGCAAACTGTTAAAGATTTCCTGCAAGTACAGCCTCCCAGATTTAGTAGGCATTGGCCCTCTAAAAATTGGTCCTTTTCTGCCTCTTCCAGGCCTTCTCAGTCCAAACCCAGAACCAGCAGAACACCCAGGCTTCAGTCCCAAGGTACTCACAGGCCTAAGCAGTGGGGGGCTCCCACTTCCAAAGCTGGGAGTAGTAAGACACCCCCCTGTCACAATGACTTAACTTTAAACCTTCCAAGCCCTGCTCAACTGACTGTTCCTTTAGGGGGAAAGATCGCCCTGCATGCAAAAAACTGGGAACTCATTACCCAAGACAAATGGGTTTTAAATATAGCTTCCCAAGGATACATATTTCACTTCCACTCCTTACCAACCCCAAACGGTTGTCCAGACCTACCCCCAAATCAGTGGGCAGAGGCTCAAAAGCAAGTTCTATCTGTTTAAGCGTCAGGGTTATTCAGCCTGTCCCAGAAGAAGAATGGGGACAAGGTTTCTACTCAAGGAGTTTCCTGGTACCCAGAAAAGACAATTCCTGGCATCCTATCCTGGACCTGTCTATCCTAAACACTTTTTTGGTAATCCCAAAATTCAAAATGCAAACTCTTCGTCAGCTGCTTCCCTTGCTAGACAAAGATACCTGGCTGGCAACAGTGTATTTAAAGGAAGCCTACCTGCACATCCCAATAAGGGAATCTTGCAGAAAATACTTATGCTTCAGAGCAGGCTACATGCACTATCAGTTCTCTGCACTGCCCTTTGGCTTACCTGCTGCGCCCAGGGTATTCACAAAATGCCTAGCTCCAGTCATTGCATTTTGCAGGTAAAGAAATATTCAAATATACCCATACCTGGACGATTGTCTAATTTAGGCAGAAAGCCAGGACATACTATTAAACCATCTGGCATTTGTAAAGAAATTACTGACTTCTCTGGAGTACACCATAAACAAAAAGAAATCACATCTAGTACCCTGCCAACAAATTGTATTCCTGGGAGCAAGCTTGAATACAACTTCCCAGATGGCCTACCTCACGCCAGAGAAACAAGTTCACTTGACAGTCTACTTCAAAAAAACTGGCCACAAAGACCCAGCTATCTGCAAGGAAAATACTGCAAGCCCTGGGGTTCATGGCCTCTTACATTCTACTAATTCCATATGCAAGACTGCATATGAGAAAACTACAATGGTATCTAAAAAGCCTCTGGTGTCAACATTCTCAGGTCCTAGAATCAATGATTCCTATCATACCTTGTCTAAAGATAGAGTTCCTTTGGTGGGCAATGGCCTGCCACCAAAACAAGGGACTACCATTCACTGTACCCCCTGCCGCCCAAACCCTAACAACAGATGCATCAGACTATGCATGGGGGGCTTACTTGGCAGGGCAGTGCATTCAGGGCAAATGGAACCTGAGGCAAATGCACCTGCATATCAGTCAAAAAGAAATGTTGGCTGTACAGAATGCTCTGACAACCTTCAAGGACCACATTCTTCCAGGACAATTATTGGTAAAGACAGACAACACCACTGTGTTACGTGGTACATAAACAAGCAGGGGGAAACCCACTTATACCCTCTCTGCAGACTAGCCATGGCTCTGTGGAACACAGCTTTGAGCTACCAAGTGCACCTACAAGCTCATTTCCTGCCAGGCAAGCTAAATACACTGGCAGATGACCTAAACAGAAATCTCATGGACCCACACAAGTGGAAACTGGATCCAAAGATATTCAACATTTTGAGAAACAAATGGAGGAGCCCAGAGATAGACCTGTTTGCCTCCACTCAGAACTACCAATTGGACAAAGTCTGCACAAGGACTCCCCACAGACAAGCTTGAAAAGTGGATGCCCTGTCCTTCACATCGAAAAACCTATCAGTCTATGCATTTCCCCCTCTGCCTCTCCTCTCCAAAGTGCTACTAAAGATCAAACAGGACAAACCAAGTACAGTACTTATTGCAGCAGACTGCCCATGCCAACATTGGTACCCCCTCTTGTGCAGTGTCACTTCTGGAACCATGGCACCTGCTTTAGACCCCTGCCCTGCTGTCCCAGCAGGAAGGCCAGATTCTGCATCCACAGCTTCAAACCCTGAATCTTGCAGCCTGGCTAATTTCATGATCTCTCCGTTACCATCCCTCAGTAAACAAGTGATGGATGTCATTCTGGAGGCAAGCAGGCCTAGTACTAGAAAATCCTATGCTGAAAAATGGAAAATATTCTGTTCCTGGAACCAAACACGGAATGGATACAACTGTGCCCAATTTACCGCACATTCTTCAATACTTAACTGAGATGCTTCACAAGGGCCTTTCCTTTTCTTCCATCAAAATTCATGCTTCGGCCATTTCAGCTCATTATAATACAGAGCCACCCCTCCTCTCTCATCCACTGCTGATAAAGTTCTTCAGAGGGGCCAAAAACTTAAGACCACCCATCAGAGCCCCTACTCCAGCCTGGGACCTTAACTTTGTATTGGAAAAACTCACTCTAACCTCTCTTTGAGCCAGCTGCAAATGCAGAGTTGAAATTCCTTTCTTGGAAAACAGCCTTCCTCCTAGCCATCACTTCAGCAAGAAGGGTGTCTGAACTACAGGCCCTCATGGCAGTGGAGCCTTTTATCATCTTTCATGCGGACAGGGTGTCCCTCAGGACCAATTCCTCCTTTATGCCCAAGGTGGTATCCAGTGTGGCCTTTAATCAGTCCATTCCTTTGCCAACCTTCTTTTCTAATCCACAAGGGGAACGAATACTGCACTCCTTGGACGTGCACAGAAAACTTAGATTTTACTTGGACAGGACTAAGCCTCTCAGGAAATCTGAACAGCTGCTAGTTGCATTTGCTGCAGGGGCAGAGGGGAAGGCAATTTCAAAGCAAACCATTTCTAAGTGGATAGGCCATTGCATTCATTTCTGCTATAAGCACCATGGAAAACCTACCCCACAGGGGATAAGACCACATTCAACCAGGGCTGCATCTACCTCTACAGCCTTTCTCAGAGGTGTCCCTACCAGGGACATCCTAGAAGCTGCTACTTGGAGTTTTATACATACCTTCACCAAGCTTTACCACTTGCCAATTTTTTCTAAATCCAGAGCTGGTTTTGCCACTGCAGTCTTGCAGGGCCTTATAGCTGGTCATAATGCTATCTAATTGCCTCCTCCCTTCCTTAGCTTTGGGAATCTACCCAAATGTAATAACTGCAACAGTGAAACACGAAGAACATAGTACAGTTGTGTACACTTAGCATAAATGTAGATGGTCGAGTGTATTTACTGTTGCAGTTCTGGTTACCCTCCCTCCAGCCCCCTGACTTCTACTGACTGTACCACTATTCTTGCTTACTATTCTTAAAGCTTTCTGGTGTATTTGCTTTTTTGTTGGAGGTGTAACCTTGTATATAATTGCTTCCCATTATGGGAGCACCTGACATCTGGGGCAAGAAAAACTGATGTTCATAGGTAGGTACTGGGCTATCTGCCCGAAGGCATATATTAGCCCAGCCACGTTGTGCGGTATTCACCGCCCCTTTGGTTAGTTCCTTAGGCCCTTGATCTAGCAGGTAGTACCCTTGGCCCCTATCTAGTAGAGCTGTTGGTATGATCCCTGGTGTGAACTTTCTGTTACCCATCCACTCGTCAAGATGTAATGGCATCGGCTGCATGCTTTATACCCCTGACTACTTGACATCATGGAAGATGAGACAGCAACCGATGCAGGACCCAAGAGTTTGATAATCAGGCCGACTGAGGGCAGCCTGCAAGCAGATAACCCAAATGTAATGACTGCAACAGTGAATACACTCGAACATCTACATTTATGGTAAATGTACACAACTGTACTTTCTGGATGTTGTGGATTATGTTTTTATGGAATCCAGTCTAACTCCTGATACTGTACCTCCTGCTCCCAGGAAACCTGACGGGTACTACAGAGTCCCTGACTCACGCAAATTTCTTTTCAAAAATCCTACTGCTAACCCAGAGGTCATCTCCCAAGGACCTAAAGGAATAAAAGCAACCACAGCTAAGAATCCCACCCATTCAGGCGGGGATTCCCAAGCTTTAGACAGATGGGGTAAAAAAGAATACACCTCTGCAATGCCATTAGAGCATTAAATTGTTAGTTCCACATGCTGAAATACCAGCAACATACTATGGAACCTATTAAAGAAAAATGATCTACCTTCCATGACTGTGCAGAAAATACAAAATTACAGGAGCTTATGCATTCTGCAAGCCAAGTTAGTAAGCATACCCTGCAATGTGGGTTTGACGCCCTAGAAGCATCCTGCAGGGCAGCAGTCACAGGTTCTGTACTTAGAAGGCATGCTTGGCTTAAGGAACAGACCTTGCCAGACCATGTCAAATCAAAATTATTGGGCACACCACTGAATAAAGGCAGTCTGTTTGGCACCAAAGCAGAAAAGGGTTTGAAAAAGATGGAAGAAAAAGCTAAGTCTATGTAGGCAGTTAGACTTTTGTAAGTCCAGCCTCTAAGATTCAGTAGGCTTTGCCCCTCAAAACATTGGTCCTTTCCAGCCCCCTCAAGGCCACCACAGACTAGACCTAGGGGAAGCAGACCCCCCAGACAGCAGTCTCAGGTTATGCAGAGATCTAAGTAATGGAGTACCTCCACTTCTAAAACAGGGAGTGCTAAGGCCACCCCCTTATGGAAAGAATTCACAATGACTTCTCAACTCCACCTCTCACCTCTGCCCATCTGCTCGTACCTCTAGGAAGAAAACTTGCCTCCCATGCAAAAAATTGGGCGTCCATCACCAACGATTGATGGGTCCTCAACATAGTGTCCCAGGGGTACAAATTTTATTTCCACATGCTGCCAACCCCAAAAGGGTTCCCAGATCTTCCTCCAAACCAGTGAGCAGAGGCAAAAAAACAAGTTCATTCCCTGCTCTCTATGAGGGCAATTCAGCCTGTTCCTGCAGAAGAGGTAGGCCAAGGTTTCAATTCCAGACTTTTCCTGGTACCCAGAAAAGAGGGCACCTGGCACCCAGTCTTAGATCTATCCATTCTAAACACCTTCCTGTTGATACCAAAATTCAAAATGCTCACCCTACAGCAGCTTCTCCCTATGCTGTCCAAAGATGCCTGGTTAGCCACCCTAGACCTAAAAGAGGCCTATCAGCATATCCCCATCAGAGGATGCATGAAATATCTACGTTTCAGGGCAGGATCTGTGCGTTATCAGATGTTCTTCGTGTTTCACTGTTGCAGTCATTACATTTGGGTAATCTGCTGGCAGATTGCCCTCAGTCGGCCTGAATTCCAAAGTCTTGGGTCCTGCATCGGTTGCTGTCTTCTCTTCCATGACATCAGGTCGTCAGAGGTATAAAACATGCAGCCGACGCCATTTTCTTTAGTCTTTCTTGCAGCGCGGTGCCCGAAGCAGAAGCATTTCGCAAGTGCCGGTTGGCCGACTACTGAAATATTCACGTTTGAGTTTCAGAACTGAAGTCTTCAATAAAGCTAAGTACCCTGTTGGGGAAACTTTTTTCTTGCTTTTTACCGAAGTCAGAAAAAGTTAATAATTGTATTACTTGTGGGAAGCAAATACCTCATAAGGATTTCCATTTATACTGTATTCCTTGCCTAGGCCCTGATCACAATGTGCCTGGCTGTCGGTTTTGTGCTAGATTTAACCAACGCACTATTAAGCGTCGGTATATTTCTGCATCTAAGTATTTTGGAAACAGATTTAACTACCTAGAGATGTCGTCGGATAGCAATCAGACTACCGGAGTACATAAAAAACGCAAACAAAAGACGGAGAAAGGCAGTTGAGATCCAAAACCGACAGTCGCCGGTACTCAGTGAGGCTCTTTCACAGCCCCTGATACCCGCAACCTTTGAGTCACAGGCCTCTACCGGCACCCATGTGGAGTCCGGCATGCCGCAAGATACTCATTGTATTGGACCGATGGATGTATCTCCCTCGGATGGGTCCGGAGCCGCTGAGCAGGCACCGGCTTTTGAGGGTGTATTCAGACCTCAACATTTTTATATCAAATTGACGGAAGCTGCAAAACCAAAGGCAAAGACACCTTCTAAAACTAAAAAAAACGATGTCTGAGCCACGTGCACAGGCCTCTATGCCTAAAAAACAGATGATCAAAATGGCTGAAGACCTTATTACCTTGATCAGGGGTACCCATCCCCCTCCAGATAAGAGGCCTAGGCAAGACACTAACTATGAATCTTCAGATCAAGTTTCTATTTCTTCTGATTCCTCTTCTGATCAGGAATTATCTTTACCGCCCTATGAGGATTCTGATGCTGAGGAGTCTATTCCATCTGCATCTCCTCCGGAGAATTATTCATTTGGAGAAACCTTGCATACTTTGAGGGAGCATTTTCACTGGGAGAGTCAAGACTTCTCATAATCAAAAAAGAGGCTCAGGGATTTCCTCCTCCTCCCTCGGCACAAGCCTTTAGCCATTCCTCTTGTGTTAGACATTGTGGGTGATGTTTTTTCAGAGTCAAGCCTGACCCCTGACTCTCTACCTCCAGCTCCCAGTAAGCCTGACAGGTATTACAGGGTCCCTGACTCTCATAAATTTTTATTTAGAAACCTTGATGCTGATCCTGAAACTATTTCACAAGGTCCAAAGGGAGTTAAGGCCTCAACAGCATAAAACCCTACCCCCCCCCCCCGACAGAGATTCAAGGGCACTGGACAGATGGGGAAAAAAGGTTTATACATCTGCAACCTTGGCAATCAGGGCCTTAAACTGTCAATTTCATATGCTTAAGTACCAACAACATGTTATGGGATTGCTGAAACAGAAAATGATGTTAATTTCAGAATGTGCAGAAAATAAGGAATTGCAGGAATTATTGCATGCAGCTGAACAAGTTGGAAAGCATACTTTGCAATGTGGTTTTGATTCTTTAGAGGCCTCCTGCAGGGCCACAGTTACTGGATCTGTGATTAGGAGGCATGCCTGGTTAAAGGAACAAAATTTGCCTGATCATGTTAAAGCTAAACTGCTAGATGCTCCTTTACAGCATGAATCTCTGTTTGGTATTAAGGCAGAAGAGGTTTTAAAGAAAATGGAAGACAAAGCTAAGTCTATGCAAACTGTTAAAGATTTCTTACAAGTGCAGCCACCTAAATTCAGTAGGCACTAGCCTACAAAAAATTGGTCCTTTCCTGTGTCAAGACAGAGCGCAAAGGGGCAAATCCAGATGCCCCAAGGGTTCCAGGTACCAGGCTCAAGACTCATACAGGTCAAAGCAATGGGGCACAACCACCTCCAAATCTGGAGGAGATAAAGCGCAAACCTACAGTAAGCAATCCCAATGACTTCCCTCTGCCTACACCAAGCACTTATCTTTTGGCAGCTCCCATAGGGGGAAAGTTAGCACTTTTTGCTCACAATTGGCAGTTAATAACCCAGGACAAATGGGTACTGAACATCATATCACAGGGATACAGATTCCATTTCCACACTCTGCCAATGACAAATGGTTGGCCAGACCTGCCAAAAAAACAGTGGGCAGAGGCACAGAAACGGGTTACGTCCCTCATGGATATGGAGGCCATTCAGACAGTACCAAAACAGGAAAAAGGACAAGGTTTTTACTCAAGACTGATGTTCATAGTGTTTCACTGTTGCAGTCATTACACTTGGGGTTATCCTGCTGGCAGGTGACCCGCAGTCGGCCCGAGTTCCAAAGTCTTGGTCCGGCGTCGGTTGCTGTCGCCCCTTCCCTGACGTCAGTGCGCCAGGGGTATAAAAGTTGCAACAGACTCCATTTTTTTCAGTCTTTCTTGCCGCGCGGTGCCCGAAGCATAAGCAGTTCGCAGGTGCCAGTCGGCTGACTCCTGAGATTTTCAAAATTGAGTTTCAGAACCGAAGTCTTCAATAAAGCTAAGTACCCCGTTGGGGAAACTTTTTCTTGCTCCAGACCGATGTCAGTAAAAGTTAATTGTATTTCTTGTGGGAAGCAAATACCTCATAAGGACTTCCACTCTTACTGCATTCCTTGGCTAGGCCCTGACCACGACGTCACTAGTTGTCGGTTTTGTGCTCGATTTAACAAATGCACTATTAAACATCGGTTTGATTTTGCTTTGCATTATTTTGGACGAAGATTTAATTACATAATGCCGTCGGAACAACCGACGACCGGAATGTATAAAAAACGCAAAGACAAAGAAAAAGACAGGCATCCGAGGTCCAAAACCGACGACGAAGCCTCTTCTAGGCCAGTCGCCGGTTCTCAGTGAGGCGCTTTCGCAGCCCCTGACACCCGCTACCTCAGAGCCACAGGTCACAAACGACAGCCATGTGGAGACACCTAGGCCTGTGGAAACTCAAGGTATTGGACCTACGGAAAATATACCCTCAGATGGGTCTGGAGCCGCTGAGCAGGCACCAGCTACTGAGGGTGTTTTCAGACCTTCAGAGCTTACAATTAAAGCTACCACAGCAGCAAAGGCAAAATCAAAAACACCTTTAAAGACAAAGAAACAAGTGCAACATTCTCCAGAACAGTCATCCATGCCTAAGAAACAGATGCCTAAAATGGCTGAAGACCTTATTACTTTAATCAGCCCCCCCCCCCCCCTCCTGACAAAAGGCCTAGGCAAGACACTGATTATGATTCCTCTGATCAGGTTTCCATTTCTTCTGATTCTTCCTCTGACCAGGGCTATTCTCTCCCTCCCTATGAGGACTCTGATGTTGAAGAGTCCATTCCTTCTGCCTCACTGCCTGAGGATTACTCTTTTGGGGAAACCCTGCACACCATGAGGGAGCATTTCCATTGCGAGAGCCAGGATTACTCAGAATCCAAGAAAAGGCTCAGCTTCTTCTATTGCCTCAGCACAGGCCCTTGGCTATCCCCCCTGTGCTTGATATTGATGATGTTTTCTCTGAATCCAGTCTGTCCCCAGATTCTTTACCCCCTGCACCAGTAAAGCCAGACGGGTACTACAGGGTCCCTGACTCTCATAAATTTCTTTACAAAATCCCCGCTGCGGACCCAGAAACTATTTCTCAGGGTCCAAAAGGGGTTAAAGCTTCCACTGCCAAAAATCCTGTCCCCCTCAGATAGGGATTCCAGAGCTCTGGACAGATGGGGGGGGAAAGTTTACACTTCTGCTACTTTAGCTGTAAGAGCTCTAAACTGTCAGTTTCACATGCTTAAATATCAGCAGTATCTCATGTCATTGTTAAAGCAGAAAATGGTTACAAATGTAGAAGGTCCTGACAGTAAAGAAATGCAGGATTTATTGCATGCAGTTGAACAAGTGGGGAAGCATACTCTGCAATGTGGTTTTGATTCATTAGAGGCTTCTTGTAGAGCCGCAGTTATAGGCTCAGTTATTCGAAGACATGCTTGGTTAAAAGAACAAAGTTTACCTGACCATGTTAAAATGAAATTATTGGATGCTCCACTACAGCATGATACTTTCTTTGGTGTTAAGGCAGAAGAGGTTTTAAAGAAATTGGAGGATAAAGCAAAGTCAATGCAAACTGTGAAAGATTTCTTACAGGTTCAGCCACCTAGATTTAGCAGGAACTGGCCTTCAAAAAATTGGTCCTTTCCAGTGTCAGACAGGCCACAAAGAGGCAGATACAGATGCCCAAGAGGCAGATCTCAGCCCCAAGGCTCCTACAGACCTAAACAATGGGGTGCTTCAGCCCCCAAAGGAGGAGAAGACAAATCACAACCTTATAGGAAACGGTCACAATGACTTCCCTCTGCAAATGCCAAGCTCTCAACAGATGTTCTTCGTCTTCCCTTGCTGCAGTCCTGACAATTGGGGTATAGTCCGCGTCCCAGTCGGCCCGAATACCAGAGTATAAGGCTGACGTCGGTCATGGCGCCTTAGACTGACGTCAGTACGTCAGGGTACTAATGCGCATGACCGACGTCATTTCCTCAGTCTTTTTTGCCGCATGGTCCGATGCAGAAGCAATTTTGCGAGTGCAGGTTGGCGTTCTGAGATTTTCCGAAACCGGAGTTTCAGACCGAATACAGAGTTGGCTAAGTAACCCCGTTAGAACATTTTGGTTTTTTCTTGCCTCAGTATTTAACCGGATGTCAGAAAAAGTGAATAACTGTATTTCTTGTGGGAAGCAGATACCGCATAGGGATTATCATACATTGTGTATACCTTGCTTAGGGCCTGAGCACGACGTTGTTGGTTGCCGCTCTTGTGCTAGATTTAACAAGCGCACTATTAAGAGGAGGCTTGATTGTGCTAGGTTAGTGTTTGGGAAGCGTTGCAATTATACTATGCCGTCGGATGCTCCGACGCCTGCTTCATCTAAGAAGCGTAAGGACAAAACAGTGAAGTCTAGGGGTGAGGAACCAGCAGTCCCGGACGCCGGTCCTTTAGAAGGCTCAGGGAGCCAGAGGTTTTGCCAGGAGTCTCTATGGAGTCTCAGGCAGATACTTTACTGTTACAGGATGTGCCCTCTCAGGAGGTAGGCCAGGCTGAGGGGGCTTCTCAGGTAACTGTTCTTCCTCTCTTCCCAAGGTAGTTAGGGCCTCTCCTTCTGTTGCCAAAGCTTCTTTTAGAGGAAGGCCAAGTTCAGCTTCTGTAGGGGCTTCTCCTAGCATTTCGGCTCTGTGCCTAAGAAACATATGCTTAAAATGGCAGAAGATTTGATTACTCTGATTAGAGGTTCTATGCCCCACCTGATAAGAGGCCTAGGGTGGAACAGGAGTTTGATAGTTTTGAACAGTGTTCACAGGCTTCAGAGTCTTCTGTGGAAGACTTGCAAGAGTTTCCTACTTATTCTGATTCTGATGTGGATGATTCCACTCCTTCAGCTTCTCCTCCTGAGGATTTTTCATTTTCAGAGACTCTTCACTCCATGAGGGAGCACTTCAAATGGGAAGGCCAAGATTACTCTGACTCCAGAGAAAGGCTGAGGGAGTTCTTGTTTGTGCGCCAGCATAGGCGCTTAGGTGTTCCTGCTGTGTTGAGTGTGGTGGAGGATGTTTTGCAGAGGCTTCTCTGAACCCTGATTCCTTGCCTCCTGCTCCTGTTAAGCCTGATAGGTATTATAGGGTGCCCAAGCTCATAAGTATTTGTTTAAGAGTCCCAGGGCGGACCCAGAAACTGTTTCTCAGGGGCCTAAAGGTGTTAAAGCTTCTGTGGTTAAAAATCCTGTACCCTCTGATAAAGAGGCAAGGGCTTTGGATAGGTGGGGTAAGAAAGTATATACTTCTTCCACTCTAGCCATGAGGGCGTTGAATTGTCAATTTCATATGCTGAAATATCAGAATTATCTCCTTTCACAATTGAAATCTAAGGTGGATGCTTTGGCGGAAGGTATTGAGTGTAAAGAATTGCTAGATTTGGTTCATGTGTCTGAACAAGTGGGTAAGCATTCTTTGCAGTGTGGTTTTGATGCTGTTCAGGCCTCCTCGAGGGTGGCTGCTACTAGTTCTGTTCTTCGCAGACATGCATGGTTGAAGGATCAGAATTTAGCTGAGCATGTTAAGACCAGGATTTTGGATGCTCCTTTACAGTCTGATGTGTTGTTTGGACCGCCTGTGGAAGCAGTTTTAAAGAAAATGGAGGACAAAGCTAAGTCTATGCAGACTGTTAAAGAGTTTTTGCAGGTGCAGCCTCCAAGTTTAGTAGAAATTGGCCTGCTAAGGGGTGGACATATCCTGCTTATGGTTCCCAGTCTAGGGGTAGGTCTAGACGTGGTAGGGGCAGGGCTCCAGGTTCGTTTAGGCCTAGATCAGACAGTTCACCTGCTCAGACTTCTGGTGAGGGCAGGGGTCAGTCCTTTCGTAAGCAGAACCAATGACCTGCCTTTTCAGCTGCCAGTGGACTCGCCTGGCAGCTCCTTTGGGAGGAAGATTGTCTCTTTTCAAAGAAAATTGGGATTTAATCACTCAAGACAGATGGGTGCTGGATATCATTCATCACGGGTACAGATTTTATTTCCACACAATGCCCCCTTTCAAAGGCATGCCAGATGTTCCTCCTCCACAAAGAAAAGAGGCTCACAAGCAAGTTTCTCAGTTACTCCAGATAGGGGCTATTCAGCCAGTCCCTGTGTCAGAAAGGGGCTTCCGATTTTATTCTCGCCTGTTCCTAGTGCCAAAGAAGGGGAACACGTGGAGACCAATTTTGGATTTATCTATCCTCAACACTTATCTGGACATTCCCAAGTTCAAGATGTTGACGTTACAGCAACTGTTACCTCTGCTGGGCAAGGATCACTGGATGGTAACTTTGGATCTCAAGGAAGCTTACCTTCATGTGCCCATAAGGCTAAGTTGCAGAAAGTATCTGCGGTTTCGAACTGGAGATTTTCATTATCAGTTCTCTGCATTGCCCTTTGGCTTATCTACTGCCCAGAGTATTCACAAAGGTTCTGGCTCCAGTGATAGCTTACTTCAGGCTTCAAGGCATTCAAATTTATCCTTACTTGGACGACTGCCTGATTCTGGCTCAAGAAAAGGAACACCTTCTACAGCATCTGGAATATGTCATAGCAGTGCTAAGATGCCTAGGGTATTCTGTGAACGAAATAAAGTCCAGTCTAGTACCCTCTCAAGACATGTGCTTTCTGGGTGTGAGACTGAATACAGCAGCCCAGATGGCCTTTTAACCCCGGACAAACAAAAGAGTCTGTCACTTTACTTCCATCAACTATCTCATCAGTCCGTGCTGACTGCAAGGACAGTCCTTCAAGCATTAGGGTTCATGGCATCTTGTATTCTGGTGCTTCCCAATGCCAAACTGCATATGAGGAAGCTGCAATGGTATCTCAAAATGTATGGACACAGCACTGCCAAGATTTGGACACTGTCATTCAAATAATACCTTGCCTTCAAAAGGAATTCTTGTGGTGGGCTCAGGAATGTCACCTAAACAAGGGACTCTCTGTGACCCGGCCAGAGGCGAGTCAGATTTTAACGACAGATGCCTCGGACACTGCTTGGGGAGCTCATCTAAATGGAAAGTGGATACAAGACAAGTGGCCTGCCAGACTACAGCATCTACATATCAACTTGAAGGAGATGTTAGCAGTCCAGTTTGCATTGATGGCGTTCAAGGAGTTACTTCTTCCAGGGCAGGTGTTGATTCTGACAGACAACACAACTGTCATGTGGTACATCAACAAGCAAGGGGAACACATTCTTATCCTCTATGCAGGCAAGCAATGATTTTATGGGAGACTGCGTTAAGCCTGCAACTGACTCTTCAGGCAAGGTTTCTGCCAGGAGCACAGAACTCCCTAGCAGATGTATTAAGCAGACAAATCATGGATCCCCACAGTGGAAACTGGATCTTCATGTATTTCAGAAATTGACAGTGTCATGGGGAACTCCAGACATAGATCTGTTCGCTTCTCCACTAAACCACCAGCTGCCAAAGTATTGCACAAAGGGGTTTCATCACACAGCTTGGAAAGTGGATGCTCTGTCTTTCAGTTGGAAAAACCTTCATGTCTATGCCTTTCCACCTCTACCTCTTCTTCCAAAGGTATTACTAAAGGTCAGACAGGACAGGCCAAGGATGATTTTGATAGCTCCAGATTGGCCTCGGCAACACTGGTACCCACTTCTAAGGAGTCTTGTAAAGAAGCCTCCATGGCCTTTACCTCTGATTCCTCATCTGTTATCTCAGAAGGACGGTCATCTGCTCAATGTCAAGCTTCAATCTCTTCATCTCACAGCTTGGCATATTCTGTGTTGAAGCATGGTAGGTCTCAGCTTCCTCAACAAGTTTTAAATGTGATTATGGAAGCTGGAAGGCCTAGTACTAGGAGAGTGTACGCAGAAAAATGGAAGAGATTTTTATTTTGGAGTACAGCAAAGAATTTGGAGATTTCAGAGCCTAATTTGAGTGTGGCTCTTCAATATCTTACTGAGTTATTGGACAAAGGTTTGTCTTTCTCTTCCATAAAGATTCATGCTGCAGCAATTTCAGCTCACTATGATTGTGACCCACCTTTGTTTTCGCATCCTTTGTTCAAGCAGTTTCTTAGAGGGGCAAAGAATATAAGACCCCCACGTAGAGCTCCTACTCCTGCTTGGGATCTCAATTTTGTGTTGGAAAAACTTACTCTACAACCTTTTGAGCCTGCAGCTACTGCTGAATTGAAATATTTGTCAGGGAAGACTGCTTTTCTGTTGGCTATTACTTCTGCAAGAAGGGTGTCTGAGTTGCAGGCCCTTATGGCAGTAGAGCCCTTTTGATTTTCCATAAGGACAGGGTATCATTACGCACTAATCCTTCCTTTATGCCTAAGGTGGTTTCTAGTGTGGCTTTAAACCAAACTATTCATTTGCCTACGTTTTTGCAGATCCTCAAAATAAAGGGGAAAAGATTTTGCACACTTTAGATGTACACAGGCAATTGCGTTATTATTTGAGCAGGACTAAAGATTTTAGGCAGTCTCAGCAGTTACTTGTTTCTTTTGCTTTAAGTTCACAGGGCAAGCCTGTGTCAAAACAAACTATTTCTAGGTGGATTGGCTTTTGCATTGCATTTTGTTATTCCCATCATGGCAAAGAGGTTCCAGCTGGGATTAGGCCTCATTCCACTAGGGCTACTGCCACTTCAACAGCATTTCTAAGGGGTGGCAACTAAGGATATTCTGGAAGCAGCTACTTGGAGTTCAGTGCATACTTTCTCTAGGCATTATCACCTGCCTATATACTCTAAGACTAGAGCTGGTTTTGCCACAGCTGTTTTACAAGGCATGTTGTCAGCTCCTGCTACTTTATAATTTGCCAGCCTCCCTTACCTCTGCTTTGGGATTCTACCCAATTGTCAGGACTGCAGCAAGGGAAGACGAAGAACATAGTACAGTTTTGTACCTACCATAAATGTAGATGTTCGAGGATTCCCTTGCTGCAGTCCAATTTACCCTCCCTCCTTCCCTCTGTGTTTCAGGGTGGTTGTGTAGGTGAGTTTACATGCTTATATTTTTTGTATATATTACTGTATATATTGTACATGTTTTTTGGTGCAGGTTGTTTTTGGGACTTGTCTTTTTGGGTCTTCTGACATCTGGGGCAAGAAAAGACTGAGGAAATGACGTCGGTCATGCGCATTAGTACCCTGACGTACTGACGTCAGTCTAAGGCGCCATGACCGACGTCAGCCTTATACTCTGGTATTCGGGCCGACTGGGACGCGGACTATACCCCAATTGTCAGGACTGCAGCAAGGGAATCCTCGAACATCTACATTTATGGTAGGTACAAAACTGTACTTTAACAGCACCCCTAGGGGGAAAGCTAACACTTTTCTCAAAAAATTGGCACATGATCACCCAAGACCAATGGGTGTTGAATATAGTTTCTCAAGGGTACAGGTTCCACTTCCACACGCTTCCAAAACCGAAAGATATGCCAAACCTGCCACAAAACCAATGGGCAGAGGCACAAAAACAGATTGCAGCTCTTATGGATATGGGAGCTATTCAAAATGTTCCACAAGAAGAACAGGGCCAAGGATTTTACTCACGACTTTTCCTAGTACCCAGAAAGGACAAAGCATGGAGACTAATACTGGACCTGTCAATCCTAAATACTTTCCTGTATGTTCCAAAATTCAGAATGTTAACACTACAACAACTCTTGCCCATGTTGGGCAAAGAGGCTTGGCTAGTTACTTTGGATCTCAAGGAGGCATACCTGCATGTCCCAATCAGACAATCGTGCAGAAGATACCTCAGATTCATAGCAGGCTCAATGCATTACCAATTCTCTGCACTGCCCTTTGGCTTATCTAGGGTCTTCACAAAATGCCTGGCACCAGTAATTGCATTTTGCAGACGAAAAGGAATTCAAATATACCCCTACTTGGACGACTGCCTTATTCAAGCAGAGAGCAAGGACATTCTTCTAAAGCATCTGGCGTTTGTAAAGAGATTACTAATTTGCCTAGGGTACACAGTAAATGAAAAGAAATCAAAACTAGTGCCCTCTCAAGAGATAATATTCCTGGGTGCAAGCTTGAACACAACTACCCAGATGGCTTATCTCACGCTAGACAAACAAAGGCAACTGACTCATTACTTTCAAATGATGGCAACAAGGACCCAGCTCCCTGCAAGAAAAATTCTGCAGGCCCTGGGTTTCATGGCATCTTGCATTCTACTAATTCCATATGCCAAACTGCATATGAGGAAACTACAATGGTATCTAAAAAGTGTTTGGACTCAGCATTGTCACAGCCTAGAGACAATCATAACCTTGATTCCCTGCCTACAACAGGAGTTTCGATGGTGGTCCCAGGCCTGTCACCACAACAAGGGACAGCCTTTCACCTTACCTACAGCCAGGCAGACAATAACAACGGATGCATCGGATTACGCCTGGGGAGCACATATGGCAGGAAAATGCATTCAGGGCACGTGGCCCAAGGAACAAATGCATCTTCACATCAATCAAAAAGAGATGCTAGCTGTACAGAATGCCATGACAGCCTTCATGGACCTGATACATCCAGGACAATTATTAATAAAGACAGGCAATACCACAGTTATGTGGTACATAAACAAACAAGGGCGCACACATTCCTACCCCCTATGCAGACAAGCCATGACTTTGTGGAACACAGCACTGACTTACCAGGTACATCTGCAAGCACAATTCCTGCCAGGAACAAAAAATACACTGGCAGACGAACTAAGCAGAAATCTCATGGATCCTCATGAATGGAAGCTAAATCCACAAGTGTTCAACATGATAACAAGGAAATGGGGACGCCCAGACATGGATCTTTTTGCCTCCCCTCACAATTGCCAATTACAGAAATTTTACACAAGAACTTATCACTCTCAAGCATGGAAAGTGGATGCTCTATCTTTCAACTGGAAAAACGTGATAGTCTATGCCCTCCCTCCGATGCCTCTTCTCACCAAGGTGCTTCTAAAAGTCAGACAAGAGAGGCCAAAAATGATCCTGATTGCACCAGACTGGCCACCCCAGCACTGGTACCCAATCTTAAAGACTTTGTCCCAAGGCCCGCCTTGGCCTCTACCTCAAATCCCTCATCTTCTGACACAGCAAAACAATCGGATTCTGCACAGTCAACTCAGAACCTTAAACCTGGCAGCATGGCAGATAATATAGCCACTCAGACTGCACCTCTCTCTAAAGCTGTTATGGATGTAATTTTGGAAGCCAGGAGACCCAGCACTAGGAAATCTTATGCAGACAAATGGAAAAGATTCTGTGCTTGGAACCAGGCACAAGGATTCAACCCACTGGTCCCTATTATGCCTCGGACTTTACAATACCTGACTGAGATGTTAGACAAAGGCCTATCTTTTTCTTCTATTAAAATCCATGCCTCTGCCATTTCAGCTCATTACAATATGGATCGTCCTATTTTTTCACATCCTCTACTACGACAGTACCTCAGAGGGGCAAAGAATATAAGACCCCCTAGGAGTGCGCCAGTACCTACTTGGGACCTCAATTTTGTTTTAGAAAAATTAACACTGCCTCCTTTTGAACCAGCCAGCACAGCTGATCTAAAATTGTTGTCATAGAAAACTGCTCTGCTCCTAGCAATAACTTCAGCAAGAAGAGTTTCAGAGTTACAGGCATTGATGGCTGTGGAACCTTTCCTCATTTTTCACCAGGACAGGGTTTCTCTAAGGACAAATCCAACATTCATGCCAAAAGTGGTCTCCAATGTGGCCTTAAACCAAACTATTCATTTGCCCACCTTCTACCCAAATCCCCAGAATAAAGGGGAAAGACTTCTGCACTCTTTGGATATACACAAGCAGCTACGATTTTACTTGGACAAAGCAAAAGCTTTCAGAAAAACTGAGCAACTCTTTGTAGCGTATGCTGCAGGATCACAAGGAAAGCCTATTACAAAGCAGACAATCTCCAAATGGATAGGACACTGCATCCGCTTCTGTTATGCACAACATGGCAAATCTGTGCCTAAGGGCATTAGGCCTCATTCAACCAGAGCAGCAGCCACTTCAGCAGCCTTCCTCAGAGGGGTACCAACCAAAAACATATTAGAGGCTGCCACCTGGAGCTCAGTGCACACTTTTACCAAGCACTACCACCTACCTCTCTACTCCAAATCCAGAGCAGGCTTTGCCACTGCAGTTCTGCAGGGCTTCTTAGCCTCGCCAAATCCTATCTAGACCCAGCCGCTCTACCTCAGCTTTGGGATTCTACCCAAGTGTAATGACTGCAACAGTGAAACACGATGAACATAGTACAGTTGTGTACCTACCATAAATGTAGATGTTCGAGTGTATTCACTGTTGCAGTCCTGGTTACCCACCCACCATCCCCCTTTTTGCTGGGACTATTCTGTACTTCTCTATTCTATACTTCTCTATTCTATACAACCTATGTGGTGTATTTGCTTTTAGAAAAAAGAAAATGTTTTTTGTGATATATGCATGGTTGTTTGGCATATTTCTATCTTTACAGCCTTCATATCTGGGGGCACCTGACATCTGGGGCAAGAAAAACTGAAGAAAATGGCGTCGGTTGCAACTTTTATACCCCTGGCGCACTGACGTCAGGGAAGGGGTGACAGCAACCGACGCCGGACCAAGACTATGGAACTCGGTCCGACTGAGGGTCGCCTGCCAGCAGGATAACCCCAAGTGTAATGACTGCAACAGTGAATACACTCGAACATCTACATTTATGGTAGGTACACAACTATACTTTCTTGGTACCCAGAAAGGACAAGGCCTGGCGGCCAATACCAGATTTATCGACAAAATGCTCACTTTGCAACAGCTTCTGCCCATGCCGGGCAAGAATGCTTGGCTGGTGACTTTAGACTTAAAAGAGGCATACCTACATGTCCCATTAAGACAGTCGTGCAGAAGATACCTCAGATTCAAGGCTGGCTTAATGCATTACCAATTCTCTGCACTGTCCTTTGGCTTATCTACTGCGCCCAGGGTCTTTACAAAGTGCCTGGCACCGGTAATTGCATTTTGCAGACAAAGAAGTATTCAAATATATCCTTACTTGGACGACTGTCTCATTCAAGCAGAGAACAAGGACACTCTTCTACGACACCTGGCATTTGTGAAAAGGCTTCTAGCATGCCTAGGGTACACAATAAATGAAAAGAAATCCCAACTGGTACCCTCTCAAAAGATAACATTCCTGTGTGCAAGCTTGCATACAACTGCCCAGATGGCAGACAAACAAAGGTAACTGACTACTTACTTCAAACTGATGGCAACAAAAACCCAGTCTTCTGCAAGACAAATTCTGCAGGCTCTGGGCTTCATGGCATCCTGCATCCTAGTAATTCCATATGCAAGACTGCACATGAGGAAACTTCAATGGTACCTAAAAAGTTTATGGAGTCAACATTCACAGTCTGGAAACAATAATTCCTCTCATCCCCTGCCTGCAACAGGAGTTTCTGTGGTGGGCAAAGGCCTGTCACCAAAACATGGGACGGCCCTTCACTCTACCCCCTGCCAGCCAAACCTTAACAACAGATGCATCACATTATGCCTGGGGGGCCCACATGGCAGGAAGATGCATTCAGGGCATATGGGCACCAAATGAAATGCATCTACATATCAACCAGAAAGAGATGCTAGCTGTTCAAAATGCCCTAACAGCCTTCAAGGACTTACTGCATCCCGGACAACTACTGATAAAGACGGACAACACCATAGTCATGTGGTATATAAACAAGCAAGGGGGCACACACTCATACCCCCCTTGCAGATTAGCCATGGCACTGTGGGACACAGCTTTGACCTACCAAATAAATCTTCAAGCTCAATTCCTGACAGGAAAACAGAACACACTGGCAGACGATTTAAGCAGAAACCTTATGGATCCTCACAAGTGGAAACTAAATCCACAAGTATTCAGTATGATAACAGAGAAATGAGGGAGCCCAGACCTAGATCTATTTGCCTCTCCTCAAAATTATCAATTGAAAAGATTCTGCACAAGGACTTATCACAGACAAGCATGAAAAGTGGACGCCCTATCCCTCAGTTGGAAAAACCTGTCAGTTTACGCCTTTCCTCCTGTGCCTCTTCTACCCAAGGTCCTCCTAAAAGTCAGACAAGAGAAGCCAAAGATGATATTAATTGCCCCGGACTGGTCCTGCCAATACTGGTACCCAATCCTAAGGAACTTGTCTCAATACCCAGCTTGGACCTTACCTCAAAGACCACAACTACTGTCCTAGCAAAACAATCAGATCCTGCACAATCAACTACAGACTCTGAACCTGGCAGCATGGCTAATCATGTAATCATATGAACGACACCTCTCAGTAAAGCTGTGATGGATGTCATTTTGGAAGCCAGAAGGCCTAGTACTAGAAAATCTTATGCTGACAAATGGAAGAGATTTTGTGCTTGGAATCAAGCACAAGGAACTAATACAGCAGAACCACATATTTTTCAGATATTACAATACTTAACTGAGATGCTTGACAAAGGCCTATCTTTCTCATCAATCAAAATCCTTGCCTCTGCCATTTCGGCTCATTACAATACAGAGTCACCAATCTTTTCTCATCCTTTACTAAAGCAGTATCTTAGAGGAGCCAAAAACCTAAGGCCTCCTAGAAGATCACCATTACCTGCATGGGACCTCAATTATGTGTTGGAAAAGCTCACCCTGCTTCCATTTGAACCAGCTGCTACCGCTGATATAAAGTTCTTATCATGGAAGACAGCTCTGCTACTAGCAATTACTTCAGCAAGAAGAGTTTCAGAGCTAGAGGCTGTAGAGCCTTTTATCATATTTTACCCAGACAGGGTGTCTCTGAGGACAAATCCTACTTTTATGCCTAAGGTGGTTTCCAGTGTGGCTCTTAACCAACAAATTCATCTGCTAACTTTTTATCCAAATCCGCAGAACAAAGGGGAGAGAATTTTGCATTTCTTGGACGTACACAGGCAGCTAAGTTTCTACTTGAGCAGGACAAAAGCTCTAAGAAAAGCTGAGCAATTACTAGTGTCATATGCTGCAGGATCAGAAGGAAAGGCTATCTCAAAGCAGACAATTTCAAAGTGGATAAACCACTGCATCCATTTCTGCTACTTACACCATGGTAAACCTGTGCCCAAGGGCATTAGGTCTCATTCCACCAGAGCTGCAGCTACTTCGGCAGCCTTTCTCAGAGGAGTACCAATCAAAGACATTCTAGAGGCTGCTACTTGGAGTTCTGTTCACACCTTTACAAAGCATTACCATTTGCCTCTCTACTCTAGTCCAGGGCAGGCTTTGCCACTGCAGGGCCTTATAGCCGCACCTAATGCTGTTTAGCTCCAGCCTCCCAACCATAGCTTTGGGATTCTACCCAAATGTAATGACTGCAACAGTGAAACACGAAGAACATAGTACAGTTGTGTACACTTACCATAAATGTAGATGTTCGAGTGTATTCACTGTTGCAGTCCAGGTTACCCTCCCGCCATCTACAGTTTATCTTTCCTTCTCTATCTTCTACAACTTGTGTGGTGTATTTGTTTGTAGATGAAGGTAAAGTTTATATTGATGCATGTGTGTGTGTGTGTGTGTGTGTGTGTATATATATATATATATATATATATATATATATATATATATGTATATATAAAATATTGCAACCTTTTTGGGGGCACCTGACATCAGCGGCAAGAAAAACTAAAGAAAATGTCGTCGGCTGCATGTTTTATACCCCTGACGTCATGGAGGAGAAGACAGCAACCGATGCAGGACCCAATATTTTGGAATTCAGGCCGACTGAGGGCAACCTGCCAACAGATTACCCAAATGTAATGACTGCAACAGTGAATACACTCTAACATCTACATTTATGGTAAGTGTACACAACTGTACTTTCTCTGCACTTCCCTTTGGCTTATCACTGCTCCCAGTTTTTTCACAAAATGCCTGGCTCCAGCCATTGCTAACTGCAGACAAATAAATATTCAAATTTATCCCTACTTGGACGACTGCCTGATTCAGGCAGACAGTCAGGAAAAGCTGTTGCAGCACCTGACATTTGTAAAGGACCTACTAACCTCACTGGGGTACACTATCAATGAAAATAAATCCAAACTAGTCCCAAGTCAAAAAATTGCATTCCTGGGAGCAAGCCTGGACACAGCATCCCAGATGGCATTCCTTACTCCAGAAAAACAAGCCTACCTGATGGGCTACTTCTCTCAACTGGCCACCAGAACCCAGTTATCTGCAAGGAAAGTACTGCAACCTCTAGGGTTCATGGCCTCCTGCATTCTACTAATTCCATATGCCAGACTGCATATGAGGAAACTTCAGTGGTACTTAAAAAGCCTTTGGTGTCCACATTCTCAGGACCTGGAAACTGTTATACCTACGATACCTTGTCTAAGGAAGATTTTCTTTGGTGGGCAACGGCATGCAACCATAGCAAGGGACTTCCCTTTTCACAACCCCACGCCGCCCAGACCCTAACCACAGATGCATCAGCCTATGTCTGGGGTGCACACCTGGACGGCAGGTGCATTCGGTGCCACTGGAAACCATTCAAATTCATCTGCACGTCAACCAAAAAGAGATGCTAGCTGTTCAGCACGCTCTGACAGCTTTCAGATCCCTACTCTCTCCAGGGTCTGTACTAATCAAAACCGACACCACCACAGTGATGTGGTACATCAACATGCAGGGGGGAACTCACTCTCACCCACACTGCAGGCTAGCCATGACCCTTTGGAACACGGCCTCAGCCATGCATATTCACCTGCTAGCTCAATTCCTGCCAGGCAACCAAAACTCTCTGGCAGACAACTTGAGCAGAAATCTCCTAGACCCACACGAGTGGCAATTAAACCACAACATCTTCAGCCTTGTGACCTAGAAATGGGTACCCCGAAGGTGGACCTATTTGCCTTCCCCCACAACCACCAGCTCAGCCAATTCTGCACCGGGGAACCTCACAGTAAGGCCTGGAAAGTGGATGCCCTATCCTTCCAATGGGCAAACCTCTCAATCTATGCATTTCCCCCCCTACCTCTTCTTACAACAATATTACTCAAAATAAGGGAGGAAAGACCAAGGGCAATCCTGATTCCCCCAGACTGGCGACACCAACACAGGTGCCCACTACTGCACAGTCTGTCACTGTTGCGTCCATGGCACCTCCCTCAGATTCCAACTCTCCTGACTCAGCAGGAGGGAAAGTTCTTGCATCCACAATTACAGACCCTGAACCTGGCAAGCTGGTTTATTCCTTGACTTCTCCAGTGGCCAGCCCAAGCAAGCAGGTCCTGGATGTTATAGGTTAAGCCAGACCCAGCACTACAAAATCCTATGCTGCCAAGTGGAAAAGGTGTTGTTCCTGGATCTAGACTAAAGGAGCTGGCACAACACAGCCCTCCTTTCCTCTTATCCTGTATTACCTAGCAGACCTACTCCACAGGGGCATATCCTTCTCTTCCCTTAAAATCCATGCCTCTGCCATATCTGCACATTACAGCACTGAGCCACCTCTCTTCTCACACCCTCTCATCAAGCAGTTCCCGAGAGGGTCTAATACTTTAAGCCCACCAAGAAGAGCCCCTACCCCTGCTTGAGACCTTAATTTTCCTGCTTGGGACCTTAATTTTGTGTTGGAAAAGCTTACACTGCCCCCTCTGAGCCTGCAGCTTCAGGAGAGTTAAAATTCCTCTATTGGAAAACAGCCTTGCTTCTGCGCATCACTTCAGCTAGAAGAATGTCTGAGCTACAAGCATTTATGGCTTTGGAATCCTTCATCATTTTTCATACTGACAGGGTCTCCCTCAGGACTAACCCAACTTTCATGCCTAAAGTGGTGTCCAGTGTGGCTCTCAATCAATCTATTCATTTGCTCACCTTTTCCCTAAACCTCAAAATAAGGGTGAAAGGATCCTGCACTCTTTAGATGTGCACAGACAGCTCAGATTCTGCTTGGATAGGACTAAGCCCTTTAGGAAATCTGACCAGTTACTAGTCAGCTTTGCACCAGGGACAGAGGGCAAGGCCATATCAAAACAAACCATCTCCAAATGGATAGCACACTCTGTTTCTCTTACAAACACCATGGGGAAACCACCCCCACAGGGGGGTAAGAGCACATTCCACTAGGGCCACTTCAACCTCTGCAGCCTTTCTCAGAGGGGTCCCTACCAGGGACATCCTGGAAGCGGCAAATTGGAGTTCTGTTCATACCTTCACCAAGCATTACCACCTGCCTATCCTTTCCAAATCCAGGGCAGGCTTTGCAACTCCAGTCCTGCAGGGCATACTAGCCAGCCCCAACACTTCTTGACTGCCTCCACCCGTTCTTCAGCTGTGGGAATCACCCCAAGTGTGATGACTGCAACAGTGAAACACGAAGAACATAGTACAGTTGTGTACATTTACCATAAATGTAGATGTTAGTTTATTCACTCTTGCAGTCCTGGTTTCCCATCCTCCAGCCCCCTTCTCTCTCTCTCTCTCTCTCTCTCTCTACAGGGCTATTGGTATTTACTTTCTACTGATGATGTTATTCTACCATGACTTATCTCCCTATTTGGGGGCTCCTGACATTTGGGGCAAGAAAAACTGATGTAATGGCGTTGGCTGCCTGTTTATATATACCACTGACGACCTGACGTCAGTCCTGGTGTGACAGCAATCGACGCAGAAATACTAAGCCTCTGGTGTTTGGGCCGACTGAGGGCTACCCCTGGCAAGATAACCCAAGTGTGATGACTGCAACAGTGAATACACTCGAACATCTACATTTATGGTAAGTGTACACAACTGTACTTTCTCCCTCATTTTGGGGTTCTGGAAAGAATGCAAGGAGATTTACAGATTCAGAGTTCACTGTGAACCTAGCCACTAGACATACAAGGATATGTTCTCAAAGAAAACATGTTAACAATTGCAGTGCCTTAACAGTGGGCTTTGTTTGAATATGTGTTAATATAGTTATGTAACCTTGTGAATTTTTTTAATGACTCCCCTTTGATTCTTTTTAATTGCAAGTTCTCAGAATTCTTTAGAATAGTTATTTAATATTTGGTTATTTTGTCTTGTGTGTTTTCATCCTGTTCAGCTTAGTCTGGGTGATTTTTTTGTATTATACACTGTTTGTTGTTTTCTGTTATAGACTGTTCATTTGTTTTTGTTAATGGTTTAAATCAGTTTGCTGGTCTACTTTTATAGTGTTTTTTTTCTTTCTAATATAACAAGGCAATGGCTGAAAAAGGTGCATACTCCACATACCTGCTAGATAGAACTGTGCGTACATAGAAGATAACTTTCTTGCATTTGTAAGAGATCTAAATGTCTGTCAAGCAGGTGTTTAAGGTTCTGCTCGCTCGCTCACTCACTGTGTTACATATGAATTTTCCTGTAGAAAAAATGGTCATTTAATCTTCTGTGTAAAAAAAAAAATGCCGTTTCTTCAGTGAGCCTGGATTCAAACATTTTAGCTCTGAGTCAGCAGTGACAGGATGTCAGAAGGACAGAAGAGGTTCAATGACAGAACACTCTGGGGTTCATAATGTTTATTGCAGGAAGAAGCAAAAAAAAACATTGCATAAAAATTGCTGCTTTTTCTTCCACTTGCACTTTTAGGGTCAAACATTTGTGAAATCATTCTAATTGTATGGTTTCTAGACATCATTGGTAGACCGATGTACAGAGAGATTTTGACAACCTGCCCTAGAGTGAGAATGTGGATTTTTCAGTATTTTCTGTGATCCTTGTTACATTATTCTGTTGTTTAGTATGCCTTTGTTTATCTAAGCCACTTATCTTATTAGAAGAATAATCTGATTTGTCTTCCTAGCAGTTCTGTGCTAGCAGTGTGCATAGTCAGTATTTGTGAAAACCAGTTTCATCTGTTTAGTGAGCTATCTCTGGATAATAGGGTGTTAAAAAGAATCATGTTTATTTGCTGTTTAAAAAAGTAAAATTTTATTGTCTACAGATGACCTCTCTTCTCTCTTCAGTATCCATCTCATTCCACAGCTTCCCCAACAACTTGATATTTATACAGTCACATTCCTGCCTCTCTCTAGCCAAACTTCCTGTACTGGCAAGCCCTCTGTTCCTCTCCCACTCCATGTATATAGTACACCCTCACACTCTGTTCTTCCTTCATTCCTTTATCAGTTTTGCAGATTAGTTTGGTGCACATTGATTGTCTCAATATACCTGAATATGAATTTTTAGCTGCACCTTGCACATAAACTTTATGCTGTATGTTTTATCTTATTTTTATGTTGTTCAAATTATTTTGTATATGTTCCAAAAACCAAATATCACACTCCAAAAGCATGAGAACAAGTCCAGCAACCAAAATCAATGCACACTGGAAACTAGTCCACATGAAATGAGATGTTTACTGAAATAGAAGTTTTGTTTGGTAAATGTTGTCTCTGTTTTATTACCTGTTGATTATTTGCCAGTGTGCATTTATTTTGTATATGTATAGTGTTGCATTTTTTTGTCATTGTCTGGTGCATGTAGTTCTGTTTGTGGCTGAAAAGGGTCTGTGATCCAGGCCCCTTACCCAGTTAAATAAAAATAAAAGTAAAATAAAACAAATAAATGAGGCTAATGCAGCAGGTAGAGAGAAAAACCGAGAGGGAACGTGAGACCATTACTTACATTACAAAAGAGATACTGATATGGGTTTGCTACTTTGTTCTAGAACTTGGTTTCCAGATTTTGTTTATAAGCAGAAGCATTATAGTAGCTTACTATTCACTGTCTTGTTTCTTCTTGTGTTTTTGAACAGGGTGCCAAGAAACTGTGTCCCCAGTGTAATACCATCACATCACCGGGTGACTTGCGGCGCATTTATTTGTGAAAACGGGCAGAAGGCAGACTACGCTGTTATGCCCAGCTAAGGAGTGGAAGACTGTTGGGGGGAAAACACTTGAGAGAAAAATTGGAGATGAGACTCTTATTAATTGATTAGAGCGTGGAAGTAACAAATACTTTTCTCTCCATATGGATGGGATGTTGCCCAGTTTATTCCACAGACATGATTCCATTTGCAATCTCATTCTGGGTTATTGATATCATCATTGAGTTTAAAGTTGGAATTTGGGACATCCTTTTTTCTCTTCTTGCCCCCAAAGGACCAATTCTTATTTTCTCATTGACTGAGCACTAAAGGACTGCAAAACCAGGGGAGGAAAGATGGACAAGAAACCGAAAAAGAAAATAGATGGACTGCTGTTAAATCTCCTGTAACTGTGTCTTTTTTTGTGGTGTTTCTAGTGACAAATTAAAACATGCAGGCAAGATTGAAGCACATGTAATATAAATTATATCTGTTTACAATGTTGTGTATAAATGGAAAATGTACTAATGGAATCTCCAGTTTTTTTTTAATAGAAAACAAACAAAAAAAAGACAGCTATTTTCTTCTCTTTGGTTTACCAAAAACAAAACAAGCTTTTTGTGATGTATGTGTACATACAAGGCACACATATGGTTTTATGTACATTGCTGTATATTTCTTATTTAAAATTGACTGTAGTATCACTAGTAACTTTGACAATGTACAGAAAAGATTTTTGTTTTTCTAAAACAAATGAAAGATACTTTATTGAGTGGACAGGTGTAAAACAGTCCTCAGGCTGTTCTTCGTAACTGACGGTATCATAAGTAAAAGATGAAAAGCATTCATGTTGTCGGGAGCTACAAAGTAGTCTTGACATCTCAGATTTTTTTCTTGGCTTCTGTTTACACCACTTCCAACATACTATCCAGCAAGAAGTTCCATATTTTTTTTTACATCACAGAGAGTTCTTTGAAATTGTATTTGTGAGCGTTAGGGGAGACTTCATAGTGGACATCTCCTTATTGTACTTTCTGAGATGGACATTGTTTGTTTGGATTCCAAGAATCTACTTTGTGTCTCGTGAACATAGTGCGTTGTATGGTTTAGAACCCCAGTCATTATTGTCCTATGTAGACAATACACACCACCTCCTTTTGCACATTTAATGCTTTGATATTGATCTGTGATGTTTTAGTAACACATTCATGGATGCTGCTATAGCCTTTATAGTCTCTTATTCCTGCATCATATAAATGCTGCTCTTTTCTTGGCAGCCATCTGAGGTAGAAAACAGATGTTTAGGCTTTGGGGTGTATTTATTTTTGTACATTTGTGTAGTGTTTGTTGTACATCTACAGTCTTGTACCTTGAAATCAGCTCTTTGGATTCTTGCTCACTCTATCCAAGCTCAGTTTTTTATACTTGATTATATTCTGTAGTAAGTCAGCTCAATACTAGAACAAGACAGAAAGACTGTCCCTTACATTTGTACTGAAGAGTGTTCTATATGTAGGCTATTTCTTTTTGGATATCTTAGGATGCCTTAATTATCATAATGGCACCATATTTGGACTTTTTGGTTGGCACCATCATTTTGTGATGTTTTCCATGAAAACCGTACTGGTGTACATTTTTCGTGACAAGTCCACTGACTCCCTTGACCTTTTATCTACAGTACGTGATGTCAAATAAAACCCCCGGGTAGAGTAAAATTTAACATTATAGTGTAATACAGCACTCACTAGTCATCTGTAGAATACAGATTTGTATAGCATGTCAGCTTTTGCTATTTCAGTACAAGATTTTGCTGTGATAAAGGGGATCTGAGTAGCAAAACAGAAATGCATAACCATTGATTTCAGCCATCTTAAATGCGTGATTGGGCAGCTGTTTCATTAATTATTATTTGGTACCTTTAGTATTAAATAATGTAAATAATTGCCAAGTGTAGGATTTGTTCACTTTACTCAAACTAAGACATGCTTGTTCATGTGATGCAGGAGTCACAGAGGAAAAGGGACTGTCTGGACATTTTATATTTGCTATGTCAGGGCATTACATGTAGCACTTTGATTTTTTTTTTTTACTTTGCCATGACACTGCCTTGCATCTTTTGTCATCCAGTATTTTGATATTTTGCTGTCTGTGAAGTTTGTTTGAAAAACTTTAGTTGTAATGTTGCATATATTTGATTATTGTTAAGACTTGCTTTGTAGCACCTTAGGGTGATATATTGTTTAAAAAAAAGTACAAATTGCTAATAATATATGGTCACAAGCAGTAATATGTATTGTCAACTTTGGAGCAGTACAGAAATTATTTGCAAAAGAAAACTTTCACAGAAGGTTTGGTGGTTGTTTGTAGTATGAGATGTAGAAGGAAGCTAGGTGGTGTTTCTGAAAATCAGCAATGTACTCTGTTTTGGTACTCATTGTTTGCCTGTAAATGAAAGTACTGCAATTAAATGTATGTAAATGTTAGGCACTTTCATCTTGGGGTGGGGGGTGCTTTGGGCAGGACATCCTAGCTTGCTCACAGTCTGTAGTTAACAGTTAAACACTTAAAATACCATTGTGATAGAAACAAAAAAAGAACCTGGGTGTTTTGCATCTTACCTTGATATCCTGCACAGTGTGTGTGTCCCCACAGTAAAGCATGTAATAATTTTTGTTAATTTCTTGTACCCCATACTGGCCTATTAAGTGGCTATGCCAAAGTGTTTGTCAGCTAAGCTTACCCTTTTTCATAGTGTATTTTGTGTGACTCGAAGATATACATGTTTTCTTTTCAATTTCTTTCTCATTCCAGATCTTCTAGCAGTTCACTTAGAATAGTTGTACTCCAGAGTTCCTACTTACGTTTGGACTATCTGGAAAGTGTGTGTGTGTGTGACTGTAAAATATTCTTCACTGACTTTCTTGTGTGTGTGTGTGTGTGCGAGTTATAAATGCACTGTAGTGACCCTCCCCCCATAACAGTGTCTTAATCAGATTAAATGTGCAGAACTGACAAATCTCATAGATGCAGGGATTTCTTACAATTCACTTTTCGTATCTCATCAGGGGCAAATAACTTTAAAGTCAGGGACACCTAATCACATAGGATATGCATATACAAATAAGCACATTAACGCAAACTCATGCATGTGTACAATTGTACAGAGACAGGGCATCATTTTAGAGCAGTTTTTTGTTATTTAAAACACACACACACAATAATTGTATCACATACACACAAATAATACTCAAGTATGAGGTGACAGCTGGAAGGAGTGATACTGAAAGGTCAGCACAATCAAGTAATCCGTACCTCTAAATGAACAGTTTCCTAGAGACAAAACTGTAGCTGTAAAGCAGTATCAGCTTACAAACTGATGCAAGTCCTTTATATAGAGTACAGATATCGGAGCAATGCAATATCACTTTAGAATCAGTATACAGATGTAAAAAGCAAATCACCTTTGTTAAAAAAAAAAAAAAAAAAAAAAAATCCTCTTCCTTGGCAAAATCTGACAATAGTTACTTCCTTAAAAAGTTGTCTATGTTTGACTGCTGTCTGCAGCATAAAAAAAATGACTTTTCTTGGAATCAGTGGTTATTCACAGTGTGCTCCTTCATTTTCAACAAAAAACATTCCACAACACCAGGCATAAATAAGAGGAAATATTCTTGGAGATGGCTGTAACAACCTCAGACCTCGGGTAAACAAAAATCTTGTTTGTCCAGTACAAGAATGAAGAGGAAAGGTAAGCCCGTGACTCAATAAAAAATCCTTTTGCTCCTGGTCTACGTTCCTTCTTTCTCTGCTATGGCAGGCCAACAGACAGTTCTTCCAGATAACTGACCATCCGTGCAGCATGCTCTGACCTTCTCAATCCTCTTATCTTCTTTTGGGCTCTCAAGGCTGGAACAGACATTCAGTCATCCAGCAATGAACAGCAGAACCAAGACCTTGTCTCTCCAAGAAGTCAGGCAGTGAATAGATCGTTGTTCTTCCTGCAACGGTTAGTATGTGGTCTAAGTGGACCTAATCGAAGACAGCAAGCTTCTCAGGTCCCGCTGCTGTATACTAACCAATCAAGGCACAGCACAGGAACTTGTCTGTCCCAGACTTGTAGAACAGGAAGCTTACCATTGGCATGCTAATTAGGTGCGGTATTGGCCGAATTGTCAGCAGCCAAAAGCAGAGGTCTCTTTACTGTGGGATTTGAAAGATGCAAGAGTTTAGCGATGTAAATTGAGTGACTTGGGACGGGGCAGTGTTTTGATTGGAAAAATAGGTGCACCTTGGCAATTCAGGACATTTGAGAGCTATGCTTCTGCTTTCAGTCAGTGGTGGTGTTTCATTTCATTCCATTCCAATCTGTGTTGGTCTGTCAGCTGTGACTGACACCATGCATTAGTAAAGCAGTCTCTCTGGTGTTCTAGGTAAAGTACGGTTTCCATATAGCAGTAATTATGCTGTGTGATCCAGAAAAGGTTTATTTTATGACTTTAGAGGGAGGGAGGAAATGCAGGGCTTCTAAAAACTTGCTGTTTAAATGTGTCCTGGGTCAGTAATATGAACTGTAATGCTCAGTAAAATGTAGGAGTCAGTGAAACAAATTTTTGAAGAAATTATTATGAGGTTTTGTCCACCTGGTGTGTACTAAAACATCTAAATAGCACATGTATACCAGACACAGGGAAACAACTAAGGTGCACTTCATTTATATGCTTGTAATATCAGAATCATTATTAAACAGGAAGACAGTTATATTAAAAAAAAGTTGCTCAGCCTGTAGTTGTCATTTATAGAAAGTTTGTGGGGTACTGTTATGAATGATGATATTACTTCTAGAAAGCAGTTGTCTGACAATGCATTTATTCCATCTATGCAGAACTAGTAGAACAGTAAGAGGTACTCCAAATAGGCATACTAGTAGTAAGGCCTGCTCCAAAACAGCTTTCTTTCCTGTCTGTCCTGTGGCATAGCACTTGTGGGAGGTTGGCATAATGCTTAGGGTGTTTACCTTACAAACACAAGTTGCAGGTTTTGATTCTCACATGGGGTTATTGGCTAGGTTTAAAATGACCTACAAGGGCAGTTAGCCTAGTACTAATCTATGAATCTAAGAAAGATGGAAACCTGTCCTATGAATGATGTTTTGTGACTGCAGTGTGTTTGGACTTATAAAATTGTCTTTATTGTCAGCAGGGTGCAAGTTGGATGCTACCACATAGGATACAGAATGCCTAGTTGAAGTATAGCATTGCCAGAATGTGAAAGTCTTAAAACCACAGCTCATTTTTCTTTCTTTACCTGGTAATCCTTTTCCGAATGTGACAGTTGTATCATATTTCCCAAAAGAAGTATGTAAGACTGTTTAGTCCTGATCTGTTGATGGGCTCTCTCAGTAAAGTTTCATAGTGTCCCCAAGGCTGTACAACTGTGAAGGAGTTTATATTAAGCAAGAGAGTTATTACCCAAGGGATGGGGAGGGTTTGCCCTAAAGTTCAACTAGGGATACAAAGTTTTTTTGTTTTTGTAATTTGTGATTTTTCACCAAGACGGTTGCTTAGTAGATTAAGACATGACACATACCATAACCTTCCAAAGATATTGTTTAATTTTTTCTGCTTTTGAAATCCAAAAACAGAACAGATAAGTAGGGCTGGAGTGGAACTGACCAAACCAAAATTGTTAGTTTAGAATGGTTACGATTTTTGTAGGTAGTGTAGTGTACTGTGTATCTCTTTGGTCTGAGTAGTTGTTGACTTGATTATAAATCTGCCTTTTTTGTTCTGCTGTCTGACATGATGTTCTGTAGCTTTAATTGTAAATATTTACCAGTTTCTTTCTGTGAAAGGAGTGAACTCTTCTTGAGTCAACTCATTTAAAAGGTCTTGAAATTAGAACCATTTCATCAGTTGACGAGTGCTGTCTTCTACAATGTGACACTGAGATTTGCCTCTTCGTCCTCCTCCTGTGGTTCATATGGATTTCCCAGTGTTAGTAACATAGCTTCCCTACATGTCAGTGAAATCTAGGTGGAGAAACACCAGCTCATTGAGATCCTTTTTAATTTTGTTTCGCTGAAGTGTTTCCATTTGTCTTCATTGAAGAATGAGGGTGGTGTTGCCCCTATTTTAAGCTGTCACTGTTACTGAGTGTATAAATAAGAGTGTGATGGGGGTGTCCTGCTTGTGTAGAGAGGAGGGGTCTTTCCTGACTGCACAAAAATGTTTGATTTGTATGTTTTGCAGCCATTTGTGTAGTTAAACAGTTGTGTTTTCTTGGTGGTTGTGAGTTTGGAATTTGTCAGGGAGTCCAGTAGCCTATTTGTTTCTGTGGTTTGAGCATTATCTGGTAATCTTTATGTGAGCATAGCTTAGGAAGAGAATATCTCTTAACTTTTTAAAAGACAGCATGGTTTGCTGACTATAGATTAAGGTGTTTGGACCATGTGTCTTTGCTGCTGGATATCTTAACTTGTTTCCTGCAAAGCAGATTTCTTCATATGGCAAGTTGGGCAGTGAGGAAATCTATTTATGAAAGTCAGCTGTCTTGGATAAGTAAACTAGAAAGAAGGGGTCTCTTGGTGGGGGACAGCATCACCAGCTCTTGTTTTATGTTCTTTAGTTGTTAGTTACTGGGTTTCAATTTAGTGTCCAGTTGTAGATGTCTGCATGTACAAGAATGTAATCAAAACATACTGTACAACAATTATATTCTGGAATATTTTTCTCTCTCTCTCTTATATATCTTTAGTGAAACAAAGTATAGCAAGAACTGTGTGTAGGAGGGCTTCTGTCCATGAGCGTGGTACTCTGTAGTTTTATAGTTAAATCATAAAAAAAAGAAAGAAAGAAACTTCAAAGACCATATACTGTGACTGTATATACAGAAGCAGATCTGGTTTTTACTCGTTTGTATCTTGTTTTCCTCATTGCTGAACACAGAGCACAGTTGCCATGAGTACATCTTTTAAATGATATGATGGAATACTGTGGAATTCAAGAGATCTCCTTGCACGCAGGACATGCATGCATGCATCCATGTAGGTTCTGGAAACATGACCTGTATTATCTGTGTGTACCAAGTTCACTTGCAGGTAACTATTCTTAATTTTACTGTTCATGACGGCAGATTTTTAATAATGGATTATTTTTCTTAATTTGCTAACCATGTTTCCCCATTGACAGATTAAAATTGGCATCCATATTAGTGCCTTTTTTCTTCATGTGAGAAGTTCTGATGAATGTGGCATGGTTTTGCTTACAATCTGCAATCTTGCCAAGGTAAAAAGGGTCAAAACAGCATCAAGTGACTCCAGACCCACCCAGTTGATACTAATGTGACACTGTTAAACTGCAGTGTAGTATAATGTGCTTTAATTCCAATCTTGTTTTAACTGATGACTACTGACTTGAAACATTTTTTTGCTTGCCCATATCTAGATGTGGAGTAATCTAAGCCTCTTGTGATGTGACAGTGTACTGTGTCTACTGAACCCTTTTGCTATCTGCTGTATGCTTGCATTTTTTATTGTCTAAAATAATTTTGTCTCCCCAAAACGGCACTCACTGTACTGCTTAAATAAAGTTAGGCGCATGATTATTTAATGAGAAGCGTGAATGCTGTGAAACAGTTCAGCATTCCCAAATGTGTAAATATACATTTATAAATAGCTATGATGGACAGAAGCAGTAACTAAATGCTTTTTCCCTGCACAGGCCCCTCAAATGATCTATGGTATGATCCCAGTTATTATGACTAGGGGTAATATGTAATTATTAACCGTAGGATGGATAAGGCCAATCTGGCACCAAATGGGATAGGTTAATTCAAGCATCTAAAGGGAGATTGGTTGGGGTTAATGTGGCCCACAAGGGCAGCTAGCTCAGTACTTATCTGTGAACCTATGATACAGTTTGGATTCTAACCCTAAATGAAGGCTGGGATGGGTCGTATGTTGTATTTTATCATAACCTGGAAAACTGTCTTGCAAAGAAGCCATGATATTACATAATGAAAATGGCAGTGGTTTGATTGTGATAGAAGGGTGTGCCCCACTTGGCATTCAAGCAAAGAGCATGTACTAGCTAAACTGGGTTTATGTCCAAGGCAACACTAGTCATGAAAGTCATCAGATATTGGTAATGGCCTCCATCCCCTACATACCTAGACCGAAGGCAATCTGATGTTGCTAACTTGCTTGATTTACCACAGTGAAAGTAACAAAAATGCAGCCTGTCTGTCCTCTAGAAAGCCAACAAGTAAGCATTGCAACTATAAAGTGTGTTGCCACGTTGGCCTTTATAAGCTACAGCAGAGATAATTTTGTCTCACATAGTAAAGGTTCAGTCCCAGAACAGATGAGTACTAGAGAACATCAGTTCCACGCAGGTGGCATCCAGAGACTAGAACTGAAGCCTTGGCCATAAAATTGAGGGTGCAGCAGCACTGGCATTTGTGCTGACTTGCCTCCTATTAGTACACTTTTTGAGGTATGAACAAAGAACTCTGGGTGAGAGTCATTGAATGCATATGGTACTCTGCACATAGGACTGCTGTCCTGGGAAAAAATTATGACAGGCAAGGAAGTGGATAACACTGGTAATATGGTAGTGCAAACCACTAAGAACAAAAGGTGTGCCATGCATAGGTAAATTTGTTTATTCAGGAAGTAGTGTGGAGAACAATAGAGACTTGCACAGTAGTACAATAAGGGTGCACAATTACTCACGGAGGCTACTGCCTATGAGGTAGCAGATATAAGCACATACCTCCAGCAGTAGTAAGTGAAACTTCCCTTACTGGCAAACAGACAGGCGTGTGTGTCATTCATCACTTGCCTGCCAGGAGTGGAAATGCTAAAATCATGTAGCATTTACGGTGGAGGACTGAGCAAAAGTGGGGTTATGGACCAAGTTTGTTTGTCCATGGAAAAAAAGTGATGTGGCATGTACTTGACATCACGCTATGCTATGGGCAAGTTAATGTATGTTCATTTATGCAAAGGAAGACTTGAATGCATGCACTAGTGATGAGGGACGTTTCTTACAAGTTGTTAAATTGCTGTCCCTATTGCATCATAGTAGCAGACATTCTTTCCTGTATCACAGAGGCCATCATGGTATATTTGTGGGCAGTCCCAGAGTGCTGCATCCAAAGTCTGGCATCATGTCGTTTTGCGGATGCATATACTGCAGGTAAGTAGGTTCTACTCGATCTGACACCTTTAACCCTGTCATCCATATAGCAGTGTTCAGTGCCTTCAGGGAGTTCGTGAATCTTTTGAGTAATTATCTTGGTCTGTGCATGCTGTGCCATTAACAGTGTGGCTCACAGTCCGAACGTTTGGTGTGCCTTTTCTTGCCCTACAATGCACTTTTGAGTGTTTGAAGATGTGTATGATTCTAGTTTGGAATTGTATGCTTATCAAACCTATGAAGAAGCTGGACTCCATTGCTGCCTTTGGTAATTCATGCAAATCTCTAAATCTTTCTGCCTGTCTGTTCCCATGTTTTTACAGTAAACATGATTTCCATAAAGAAATTGAATTCCTTGTTTTAAATGCAAAAGTAAATCTTGACACAGTAGAGCAGCACTACCAGTGGTTTGTCACAGTTATTAGCATTTACAGCTGAAAAAGCACTTTTTAAGTATCTTGCATTTGCAGCATATCCAAAACGTATACTAAAAAAGTAAACCATGTCTGTCTGTACTGCAAACAGATACTAACATCTGTAATATTGCTACAGTTCATGTACAGCCCATATAACTCTTCAAACGTAGGACCCTCTTTTTTTCAGCATTGAATCCTTTCATTTTGGTTTCCCTTATGATTAAAACTCAAACTTTCATGCAGCTTAAATTATCTTTACAAAATGAGATTCCGAAATAATGAACCTTTCCTGGGGAATTAATGTGCAGGGAGAGTCTGGTGAAAAAATGACAGTATCTACTCACTGCATGAAATCACTGTGCTAACAGTGTTATAAAAAAAAATTCTTTTATCGGGAGCAACTGTTTTCCTTAAGATGAAAGAGCTATTTCTAGGGACCTAAACCTTGTCACCACAATAAACAGAACATGCCGGAGGGATATATTCTTGTCCCAGAGTCTTCCCATACTTTGGAATAAACTACCTATCTATATCAAACAAAGCACATTAGCACTCTTCAAGAAAAATCTTGATAATTGGATGGGAAATAGGAAATTCACCCAGGGTATCACCTCTGTGTCTCTGCTCGACAGTGGCACAGGAAAATAATTTTCTTGGGTGGCAAAAGCCAGGGTACCTTTTTGGCCGATAGCCTAGTAACCTACCTATGAACCTATTTGAATACACTTTATTGTTTGGGAGAATGTTGTATTCTATTTACTGATCTTTCTTAATTGGCCAATGAAAAACTTTTCATGTTCTTAAATACATATCATTTTTTCATGTTTTTTTTCCTACCCTGCCTCAGTGACGGTCAGACTCGCCTTCTGTGCATTAGCTCCATTCCATCCCATTTGTCACTACTGAAGGCCAGAGCCCTACTGCCAATTCATTCCTCCTAAGAATGCGAGTTGAGTATTGAAAGTGGAGCTATCACCTTCTGAGACCTGGGACTTTTTGTACCTTTAAGCCGCAACCCTGTTTTGCATGCCTGTAACCATCCAAGTGTTCAGCGTGCAATGGACATCAGTGAGGGTGTGTCACTTGCCTCTTTGAGTGATGTAGCACCTCAAGACTGCCCTGTATCTCAGTGCCAGTGCTTTGTTGGATCTCCAGTCTCCACCAGTGATGAGGAATTTTACAGTGGGAGCAAGTTCCCAGACGTGCAATTCTTTCCAAAGAGGGACAAGTTGGCAAAACCATGTCAGTCACCCCCCCCACACACACACACACACACATCAGCTCCAAAAGGTGTCTGAGCTGCTTGTTAAAGCATAGGTTGCCTGGGTTGTAGTCCATTCTCTATCCCTCTTCACGAATGGAGCAGGCATTTTATAAAATATATGTGCTTTGCATACAAATTGGCCCTAAGTGTGAGTGTGTGCCTTCCGTGGAAGGTTGGGTGCCGGGCTGGCAACTCGACACTGTAAAACTCCACTGCCAATCATGAGCGGACAGGTGATCCGCTGTGGCGACCCCAAATGAGAAAAGCCGAAAGAAGAAGAAGATGTGCTTTGCATACCATCTACTTTGATTGTGAAACATTTTAGCACAGTTTAACAAAATGTGATGCTCACTGAGACAACTAAAAAATATAAAAACAGTCTTTTTATGTGTATTTGTTTAAAAAAACAATGTGGGAGATGCAACAACCTTTATTACAACGACTTTCGCGAGGAAATGTTTTATATCAAAAGCTTGTACATAAAGTCTACAAAACGAATTCATAGATAGCCAATATTGTAAGTGCAATAATGCTCTCCAGGGTGGATGTATCAAAATTAACCGGGCTTCCCTGGGTGGTGTCAGGCCTCACAATACTCCTGGGTAGTCCATTTTTTCCCTGCATTGCCCACCCTATTGGCTGTTTTTGTTTACATTCCTGTATGTATGTCCACCAGCATCATCCAATTACGTGAATGTTTGCAACTAGAAAATGGTGTATACATGAAAACAAATTGATAGCTGTCTTACCATACCATGTATTTATAGAACTATACTAAATTTTATGAAAATATTAATAAAGGTAAGAATGTCCTAATTAAAAGCATAATTTAACCTCAATCATTAGTTAAACTCAGGCAACTAAATGCTTGGTACTAATGCAAATTTCTTTCAGCCTTGCATCCCTATTTAACAAACTGCATCCCAATTTAACAAACTGCAAAAACCAATACAAGAAATCATATAAGATTGTGATACACAATAAAAGAAGTTGTGGATGGCTCTGTGATGTAATGAGTATTGTGCTTTTCATAGTTTAGAATACTCCCTAATTATGGCATATAGTGTGCACATATTTCTTTTTCTTTCTATGACCTGAATGGGACTGCACAATCATGACCTACTTGTTCAAGTCATGGATGTCAATAGGGGTGAGTCTGAATATGGAGAACATATAAGTTATGAGAAGACAAACCCCTTCATAATTCGTTGTTATCCATGATGGAGTTTTATCTAGTTGTAAAAAAAAAAAAAAAAAAAAGGGGAGTAGGAACACAAAAGGTTTTACAACTTTTAAAGCTGTAAAATAGTTGCTGTTGTCGCACAGACAGTAGGGAGAAGTGAAGTGTCTCCCTGATGAATGAATGGCTTTAAAAGCCATTAAACACTTCACTCTGCCGCACTTCTTTTGTGTGGAGCAACTTTTAAAGTTGCAGAAATGCTGTGTTCTGTGTTCTGTAGTGGCCGCTATTACACTTTGGTGGAGGATTAGAGTTTAATAATGCTGAAAACTTTTAAGAGCCATCTTCGGATGTTTAACAAAATTTGATTTTCACGTGAATCTGGAGTGTAATCATGATGATGGCTGTTAACTGGTATATATATTATAGTTTCCATTCATCCGCTCATTTGAGTACAGTAAAGACCAACAACAGAGACTGAATGTTTAAATTGATGGTCTTTTCATGTGTGAGATCAAGGTACAATGGTTAATGAGAATTTGCCCTTTCTCCATTCTAGGGCACTCTCTGAGTTGGTATATACAAGTAGCAGGGTGTGTGGGGAGGCAAAGGATCTTGCCTTCTGCAGAAAAAGATGTTTTAGAAATTTTTTTTAGTTTGATAACTAGTTCCAAAACGCTTTGTACAGCATGCTGAGTTTCCTGAGAAAATAGTGAATTTCATTGTTTCTAGTGTGAATCTAGTCTGAATATGAGTGTGGGTTAGGGATAAGTGTAGACTGGTGTGGGTGATTGGTTTTCGGTGTATTTCACTACTGGTATTTCGCTGTGCATTACTTTTATTTTCTCCCTCAGCCCTTGGGGTTCAGTAAAAGGACAATTCAGTTAATTGCCAGATAACTCCTGAGTGTATGTGTGTATATACATTATATATATCTATATATAATGTATATGTACAGACACGCACTCTGATTCTCTCACCAAATAATGAAATTACAAATAATGGAGGGGATGACTGAGACACAAACAGAAAAGACTAAACCACTGCCCGTAATAATAAGGAAATTGTTTTTGCAGGGGCAGGCTTCTACATGTTATATACGAACTTCATGATCGCACCATCTTGGAAAAGAAAAAAAAAATCCTAAAAATGGGCATCAATACTACCCATACATCTCCACAAGAGTTCTGCAAGAAGCCAGACATAAGAACACCACAACTTTTAAGTATTACTTTAATTCACTTAAAAGCTAACTAGAACAACTCATTTTGCATCAACATGCATGTTCTGAACAATACTAGCAATAAAAGAACATTTTGGCATTATTACCTATTACTTATACTGGCATTTGTGCAAACATGTTCACACATACTGACTGCAGCTCTATATATATATATATATATATATATATATATATATATATATATATATATATAGAATGGAGTAAAGTTACAGAAATGGCTAGTGGGAGATGATATGCAGAGAGAGGAAGTAAATGGGAAGTGGTCAATCTCTTCCTTTAGAGCACTTAACCATAAAACTATGGCTTAAAACTGCCAATGTTATTCCTTTTATAGATCAGTTTCCCATTATACTTCAGTTTGACGCATTTCCTTGATGATTGTGTATCCGTGAGCTGCATTGCTTTTCCTCATAGACTCTAACTGTGGTTATGTACCCTATGTTCTGTCCAGGTTCCTTATGTTTATTGTAATCTGTCCGAGATTCTCTTTCATCGGTGGTTAGATAATGTTTTATAGCTATGTGCATTAAACTGTGCTCATCAGTTGATTAGGGTCACATGCATAAGGTATCTCCCTTTGCAGAAATTACAGGTGCATTGGAAAGCATCCTCATCTCAACATGCCAAGAGTTCTGAGCAGTCTCAATGTGCATGTGTATTCCTTTCCTCATGTAACCTCTGGCAGTTATCTCAAGGGTTTAAAACTACTAGTTGTTAACTAGGTTAATCCTGTACACATGTTCAGTTCCCTCAATTTACACTTACAAACTGTGCAACTCTGAGCAAGTGATGAAACCAGATAGTATTTTCAGGTTGCCTCTTAAAAACGGGCACTTATTTCAGTTGGGCTTTCCTGCACAAGAAATGAGAAAAATAAAGCCTTCAGCCTTTGTTGTGTCTCATACACTTTATACAGGCTGTTATCTTAAGGGTGAGCTTATGTCTGCTTTTTGTATTTCATGCATTTATGTTATGGTGGGGGGAGTAAATTCCTGTGACCCAATTTTATATGCTGTTTTTTACCACGATTCTGTTTGTTCCATTCATTGCCTCCCAGTTAAACTTCAGCATATGTTAGAAATAATGTATATATGTTGCTCCAGCAATAGCCTATTGATCTGAATTACCATTCTAGGTGGCTCTCAAGATTGACATATGTCCTCTCACCAAAACAACATAAGGAAATCTTAATTTCTTACCAAAGTCGTTTTTTTTTTACCTTCTCATCTTAATCAGTTTGTTCTCTATATCTATGTTAATGGAGATTTTGTTCCATCTAGTTAAATTTTATATATATATATATATGTGTGTGTGTTTCACAAGCAAGCAAACATCAAAAAGAAATGACCCTGGTGCCTGTTTATTTGTGACTTAGCCAGGTGGGTGTCTTTAGTAAAAAGTGGTTTCTCATCTTAATGGCTGGTTGCTACTACATATTTTTTTTAAGCACCTTCATTGAATTATCACTCAGGACATAGGCAAACATACATGTATATAAAATAAAAAATATTAACATGTTTCTAGTCACAAACATGTATCACACATATTTATAACTATCATCAATCTAATCTCACATTAATTGCCCAATTCCTGCCTTCCCTTAAACCTCACTCCTGCTCCAAAACATTATTCTGCATGTATTCTCACAATTTCTGTTGTTTTCTATGTAATTTGCTCCTACCATTTTCTAAGTATCCCAAATCCTGTTCTTTTATCTGTCTTCCAATGTTCAGTACTTCAAATATAGTTGGCTTAGACTTTGATTTCCATTTTCTAGTAATTGCTTTTTTGTCACCCACCAGAATTGGTTGTCATTATGTATTGAGGAGTACTCATGTTTGTGTAATACTAGTGATGCTAGATTTTGAATTTGACCTAGTTGTCCCCTGATGTATTTGAGTTGTATAGTTCTGTACTTAGAATACCAAGCTGCAAAATTAGAAGGCTTGGAGGACAGTCATGTTTACTTTTCTGTCCAAAGGGTTCTGTAGTTATAGATTAATTTCCAGTACCTCATTAACTAAAGAGTGGAATTTATAAAATGTATCATGATGTATATTTTCAATTAATTTTATTATTGAGTAATGCACTTCATAGTGTGGTTTTTTGGGGGAGTGTATCCTCCTGTCTGTGATGGTTTCAGCTTCTAGATCATGACAGCAACATGTGAGGAGTGGGTATAACCCCAGTGACTCCATTTGTTTTATTTGAAGTGTTACATCCGTTCGTGAGCAGGTTTGTTTTTCCTATATTTTAGTAGCCTCTATTTGTGTTCATATTGCTTCTAATTTATCCTAAGCGGTTGTATCTTATTTACTTGTTTTGTACTGCTAAAGTAATTAGATGATTTTTACTTAGTACCATTCATTGATGCAGTCTGTTCCATTTAAAACATTTTGGCATCCTAACAGGCTGCTGTGTGGGGAAAAAAAAACATTTGCATGTGGCGAGTGCAAACATTATGTTCTTTTGTTTTGTTTTTTGCCCAAGTAGCAGTAGAAAATTTGTACTGGCATCACATCTGTAGGGAGGGAGTTGCAAAGTTCAGTGTGAGAAAAGTTGCAATAGTCCAAGTTTTGCATTTTGCAAAGGTGCTGACTTGCTAGAGCTTTTGTGGCATTAGTAAATCTGCAATGTGCTTTTGTATTTAGAAAGAATGTAACTAGTATTTATTTTCAAATGTATATTCATCCCTGTTGTACAGCAAACATTAAACCAATTCAAGAGATTATGATGAGATAATGGGAAGTAAGGGACAGTGCTGTAAGCAGTCTTGTTATGGGATATGTACAGCAGAATGCATTTGTAACAAAGTAGTCTTTTAGTTACCCATCACTTCTGAGCAAATGGCCTTGCTCAAAGAAGCCAAATTGCACAAAACTGACATTACAGTGGTGTCAAAATTATTTGTCTCAATGTATATTATATATAAAAGAAAAATCTAAAGGTACCTGTCATTCCCGTTTGTAAACTTACATTTCACATTAATTAAATGATTTTAAATCCAAGAGGTTTATTTCTGATTAGTTTGTTATTGTGCTTTTAGATTTCACCAACTTGTTTATTTACTGCTCTGTTGTGTATTGTATTGAAGCATCCATATTGCCATTTTATGGCAGTACAGGCGCTGCCAACTGCTCAAAGCATCCAATGTTAATGAAAATTACCAGCACTTTCTTTTCACTGAGTTTGTCTTGTCTATACCTTGAATACTAAAACCACTGTTTTGTGTACAGTGCCTGCTTTTGAATAACTTTTTTTGTCAATGAAGATAAGCAAAATATTGCTAGCAATACTTTTCTTGCAATAGATGTAGCCTGAAAAAAATTCTCCATTCATTGATAAGCCAGCAACGTATGGTTCTGCATTATATCCATGACTAGAACTTGATTAAAGTTTTCTGTCTTTAGACTGAGTGACGGAGTAAATTCAGCCCTTGTTAAGAGGCACATGAACAGCATAAATATTCCATGATAAAAACAGAATTTCTACTATTGTATCCACAGACCTTACCTTTGATATTTTATCTTTTGGTTGGGAATGTTTGTATAAATTTTAAGTTGTTAAAAATCTGGTAATGACCACCATACGGCTGCAGAAATCCTTGAATTGATTTCTACTGAAACTATTGTCTAATAGCAGACATTCATTGCAAGTTGAACTTGATGTGTAGTGTACAGAGTTAATGTGAAGAAGGTTTAAATCCAGCTACATCTTATTTGAAACAGATTTTGCAGCAGATTGATACACTGAAAGCTCCTCTCAGAGTATTACAGTGATGTTCATCGTGTTTCACTGTTGCAGTCATTACTCTTGGGTTATCCTGCTGGCAGGCTACCCGCAGTCGGCATGAATTCCAAAGTCCTGGTCTTGCGTCGGTTGCTGTCGCCTCTTCCCTGATGTCAGTGCGCCAGGGGTATAAAAGATGCAGCCAACACCATTTTCTTCAGTCTTTCTTGCCGCGTGGTGCCTGAAGCAAAAGCAGCTTGCAAGTGCCGGTTGGCCGACTCCTGAGATTTTCAAATCCGAATTTCAGAACCGAAGTCTTCATTAAAGCTAAGTACCCCGTTGGGGAAACTTTTTTCTTGCTCCAGACCGATGTCAGAAAAAGTTAACAATTGTATTTCTTGTGGGAAGCAAATACCTCATAAGGATTTTTACTCTTACTGTATTCCTTGCCTAGGCCCTGATCGCAACGTTGCTAGCTGTCAATTTTGTGCTAGATTTAACCAACGCACTATTAAGCATAGGTTTGATTTTGCATTTCATTACTTTGGCTGAAGATTTAATTATATAATGCCGTCGGAACAGCCGATGACCAGAGTTTACAAAAAACGCAAGGACAAGGAAAAGGATAGGCATCCGAGGTCCAAAACCGACGACAAGGCTTCCGTTAGGCCAGTCGCCAGTTCGCCGGTTCTCAGTGAGGCACTTTTGCAGCCCCAGGTGCCCACTACCTCAGAGCCACAGGCCGCTTCTGACTCCCACATGGAGCCGACTGGGCCTCTGGATACTCAAGGTACTGGACACTCTGAAATCATTCCCTCAGATGGGTCCGGAGCCGCTGAGCAGGCATGGGCTTCTGAGGGTGTCTTCAGACCTACACAGTTATGTTAAACCATCTTCAGCTTTAAAGACAAAGACTAAAGCAGCTGTAAAGACAAAGAAACAAGTACAGCATTCTCCTACTCAAACTTCCATGCCTAAAAAACAGATGCTTAAAATGGCCGAAGACCTAATTACTTTGATCAGGGGTTCCCATCCCCCTCCTGATAAGAGGCGTAGGCAAGAGACAGAATATGATTCTTCTGATCAGGTTTCTATTTCCTGTGATTCCTCCTCGAACTGGATTATTCTATGCCTCCCTATGAGGACTCTGATGCTGAAGAATCCATTCCTTCAGCCTCTCCTCCTGAGGATTATTCTTTTGGGGAAACCCTGCATACCATGAGGGAACATTTCCACTGGGCGAGCCAAGATTACTCTGAATCTAAGAAAAGGCTCAGAGACTTTCTGCTAATTCCTCAGCACAGGCCCCTGGCTATTCCACCTGTTCTAGACATTGTAGATGATGTATTCTCAGAGACCGGCCTGTCCCCTGACTCTTTACCCCCTGCACCTGCTAAGCTAGACAGATACTACAGGGTCCCGGATTCTCATAAATTCCTATATAAAAACCCCGCTGCTGACCCAGAAGCTATATCTCAGGGTCCCAAAGGGGTCAAAGCTTCCACTGCAAAAAAACCCTGTCCCCTCTGATAGGGATTCTAGGGCACTAGACAGATGGAAAAAAGTTTACACTTCTTCTACCTTGGCTGTAAGGGCTTTAAATTGTCAGTTTCATATGCTTAAATATCACCAATACTTAATGTCACTACTTAAAAAGAAAATGTTGACAAATACTAAAGCTTCAGAGAATAAGGAAATGCAGGATTTATTGCATGCAGCTGAACAAGTGGGAAAGCATACTTTGCAATGTGGTTATGATTCACTGGAGGCCTCTTGCAGGGCCGCTGTTACAGGTTCTGTTATTAGAAGGCATGCTTGGTTAAAGGAACAGAATCTGCCTGATCATGTTAAAGCAAAATTATTAGATGCTCCATTACAGCATGATACTTTGGTGCTAAAGCAGAAGAGGTGTTGAAGAAAATGGAGGATAAAGCGAAATCCATGCAGACAGTTAAGGATTTCTTACAGGTACAGCCACCTAGATTTAGCAGGAACTGGCCTTCTAAAAATTGGTCCTTTCCAGTGTCAGACAGGCCACAAAGAGGCAGATACAGAAGTCTCAGTGGCAGATCTCGGCCCCGAGGCTCATACAGGCCTAAACAATGGGGTGCTTCTACCTCCAAAAGCGGAGAAGACAAATCACAACCTTACAGGAAGCAGTCCCAATGACTTTCCTCTGCCAGATTCAAGCACTTTTCCTTTGGCATCCCCCTTAGGGAGAAAACTAGCACTTTTTTCATCAAATTGGCAAATGGTTACCCAAGACAAATGGGTCTTGAACATAGTGTCCCAAGGCTACAGGTTCCATTTTCATACCCTACCAAGGGCAAAAGGTATGCCAAACCTGACACACAATCAATGGGCAGAGGCACAAAAGCAAATTACAGCCCTCATGGACATGAGGGCCATACAAGTACCACAACAAGAGCAGGGGGAAGGATTTTACTCCAGACTTTTCTTAGTGCCCAGAAAGGACAAAACCTGGAGACCAATACTGGACTTGTCTATACTAAACACGTTTCTGGAGGTTCCAAAATTCAAGATGTTGACTCTACAGCAGCTACTGCCCATGCTGGGCAAGAAGGCTTGGCTCGTAACTTTGGACCTAAAAGAGGCATACCTGCATGCCCCAATCAGACAGTCTTGCAGAAGATACCTCAGATTCATAGCTGGCTCAATGCACTACCAATTCTCTGCACTGCCCTTTGGCTTATCTACTGTGCCCAGGGTCTTCACGAAATGCCTGGCACCAGTAATTGCATTTTGCAGACAAAGAGGAATTCAAATATATCCTTACTTGGATGACTGCCTTATTCAAGCAGAGAACAAAGACATTCTTCTAAAGCATCTGACGTTTGTAAAAAGATTACTAATTTGCCTAGGGTACACAGTAAATGAAAAGAAATCAAAACTAGTACCCTCTCAAGAGATAATATTCCTGGGTGCAAGCTTAAATACAACTGCCCAGATGGCTTATCTCACGCCAGACAAACAAAAGCAGCTGACTTCTTACTTTAAAAAATTGGCAACAAAGACCCAGTTATCTGCAAGGAAAATCCTGCAGGCCTTGGGCTTCATGGCATCCTGCATTGTACTAATTCCATATGCCAGACTGCATATGAGTAAACTTCAATGGTGTCTAAAAAGTGTTTGGACTCAGCATTGCCACAGCCTGGAGACAGTAATTACACTCATTCCCTGCCTACAACAGGAGTTTTTATGGTGGGCAGAGGCCTGTCACCACAACAAGGGTCTGCCATTCACTTTACCCACAGCCAGACAGACACTGACAACGGATGCATCAGATTATGCCTGGGGGGCCCATATGGCAGGAAAATGGTATTCAGGGCACATGGCCTGCAAGCCAGATGCATCTTCACATCAATCAAAAAGAGATGCTAGCTGTTCAGAATGCCCTGACAGCTTTCAAGGATCTACTTCATCCAGGACAGCTACTGATAAAGACAGACAATACTACAGTCATGTGGTACATAAACAAGCATGGAGGTACACATTCCTACCCCCTATGCAGACAAGCTCTGACCTTATGGGACACCGCATTGACTTATCAAGTTCACCTGCAAGCGCAATTCCTGCCAGGAAAAACAAATACTCTGGCAGATGAACTAAGCAGAAACCTCATGGATCCCCACGAGTGGAAACTGTATCCACAAGTCTTCAGCATGATAAGGAAATGGGGATGACCAGACATAGATCTATTTGCCTCCCCTCACAACTGCCAATTACAGAGATTTTGCTCAAGGATTTATCACAAACAAGCATGGAGAGTGGACGCCCTATCCTTCAGCTGGAAAAAACTAACAGTATATGCCTTTCCTCCACTGCCTGTCCTTCCCAGGGTACTCCTAAAGGTCAGACAAGAGAAACCAAAAATTATACTGATTGCACCAGACTGGCCACGCCAGCACTGGTACCCAATCCTAAAGAGCTTGTCTCAAGGTCCAGCATGGATATTGCCTCAAACTTCTCACTTGCTGACCCAACAAAACAATCAGATCCTTCACAGCCAACTCAGGACCTTAAATCTGGCAGCATGGCGGATAATGTAGCCATTCAGAACACTCCTCTTTCAAAAGCTGTTACGGAGGTTATCTTGGAGGCCAGGAGGTCCAGTACCAGAAAATCTTATGCAGAAAAATGGAAGAGATTCTGTGCTTGGAACAAGGAACAAGGCATTGACACGTATGTACCAAATATCCCTCATATTTTACAATACCTAACTGAGATGCTGGACAAAGGCCTTTCCTTTTCATCAGTTAAGATTCATGCGTCTGCCATTTCAGCCCATTACAATATGGAACCACCCATCTTTTCTCATCCTTTAATAAGGCAGTACCTCAGAGGGGCCAAAAACATCAGGCCTCCAAGGAGAGCACCAATTCCAGCATGGGACCTCAATTATGTCTTGGAAAAACTCACACTGCCTCCTTTTGAGCCAGCCTCAACAGCGGATATAAAATTTTATCCTGGAAAACAGTTCTGCTCCTACCTCTGCAAGATGAGTCTCGGAGTTACAAGCACTCATGGCTGTGGAACCTTTTATCATTTTTCATTAAGACAGGGTTTCTCCGAGGACAAACCCAACATTTATGCCTAAGGTGGTGTCCAGTGTGGCCCTCAACCAAACCATTCACTTGCCTACCTTTTATCCAAACCCACAGAACAAGGGTGAGAAAATTCTGCATTCTTTTGACATACACAGACAGCTACGCTTCTACCTGGACAGAACTAAAGCTTTCAGAAAGACTGAGCAACTTTTAGTGTCATATGCTACAGGATCACAAGGAAAGGCTATCTCAAAACAGACTATTTCTAAATGGATAGGCCATTGCATCCGTTTCTGCTATTCTCAGCATGGCAAATCAGTGCCTAGGGGCATTAGGCCTCATTCTACCAGAGCAGTAGCCACTTCAGCAGCCTTCCTCAGAGGAGTACCAACCAAAGACATTTTAGAAGCTGCAACTTGGAGTTCAGTGCACACTTTTACAAAGCACTACCACTTGCCTCTTTACTCTAAATCCAGAGCAGGCTTTGCCACTGCAGTTCTGCAAGGCCTCATAGCCTCTCCTAATCCTATTTAGCCCAGCCACCCATCCTCAGCTTTGGGATTCAACCCAAGAGTAATGACTGCAACAGTGAAACACTATCAACATAGTACAGTTGTGGACCTACCATAAATGTAGATGTTCGAGTGTATTCACTGTTGCAGTCCAGGTTACCCACCCACCATCCCCCATATATTTGCTGGAACTTATCTGCACTTCTCTAATCTATACAACCTATGTGGTATATTTGCTTGTAGACGAAGGTTTATGTGCATGCTTTTTTATGAGCAGAATTTTTTAGCCTACTCTTTTTGGGGGCACCAGACATCTGGGGCAAGAAAAACTGAAGAAAATGGCATCGGCTGCATCTTTTATACCCCTGGCACACTGACGTCAGGGAAGAGGCGACAGCAACTGATGCCGGACTAGGACTTTGGAATTCAGGCCGACTGCGGGTAGCCTGCCAGCAGGATAACCATGAGTAATGACTGCAACAGTGAATACACTTGAACATCTACATTTATGGTAGGTACACAACTGTACTGTCTTGCATTTTTCTCCAGTGCTCAGGCCAGCAAGAGTACTACCTGGTTTGTGATGTGTGTCCATCCCCAAATTTGTTCTTAACTAGTGAACATATGCTGTTCAATCGTTTGATGTGACTCATGGTTTTGGTACTCTGCATTCATCCCAGTCTTATGCATAAAGCAGCCAAGGGGAAAAATGTTACCAAGTAACTAAGCAAGAGCTTGTGTTGCTTGGGCTCAGTCATGACTTTGATATTTTTGGACACTAACAGTCTTTAAGTTAGGCCATGTGTTGTCACCAACTGAAGGTTTAAACTGTATTGAATATAGAGTCTTCTCAGCCTGGTGATAGATACAAAGAAGTGCTTGAATTAGCAACTGTAAGGCTATCACAAAGAGAGATATGTTAAGTAGTAGACAAGAGGCAGTCCTGGTAATGATCACCTCAGCTTAGGTTTTCTCCAAAGTCCTTCAAGGTCCTAGCCTGACTTTGTGGCAAAGATGGATGGAGCCCTCTCTTTGACCCAGGTTGCCAGGGTTTGGTTAGCAGCCAAGGCGCAGGAAGAGTCTGGCAGGGAAGGAGTGGAATGAAGAGGCATGTCCCAGTAGACTCCTTGGTGGCAGGATGGGGGCATACATTTGATGGTACACATGCAGTGGTGTGAGTTTTCAGGCATAGACTGGGGGGGGGGGTTGTCAAGGCTGCTTGGTGGGAATGCTTCTTGTGAAAGGGAGATATGACCAGTGCAGTCAGCCTATTGCTCACCTCTTCCCTTTGCAAACTGAGTGTGCACAGGGGGTTGTCGGGCAGACACACACACCCCCCCCCTTGAGCCATCCATGATGGATGTCTAAATAATGGCTCCTCCAGGCCAACCCTCACCTCAGTGATGAGGAATAAATAGGCCAGTTGAGTAACAGGGTAAAAGCCCACAAAAAGAAGCACCCAAAGCCCTAGTGGTGGTAGCTTTCTTAATGACAAGCCCCCCTTAAGTGAAAAGTTAGTTTCTATTTTTGTGACTGTTCATTATCTTGATTCACAAGTTCACAGACTAATGATGGGGTACCAGAACCAATGGAGAGTACCCCATGGGTGACAGCTGAAGTAACTTTGATACTCCTTCCTAACTTGTTCCTCTTATCGGGAGTTGCAGCCAGCTGGCATATAAGTATGGGGTGTGGCTGCCTTGTATCTATGATCAATGGGATACCACCGCCCTTTCCTTCAATAATGTACCATGGTGTTTTGCTTCTTTAGGTCTTCATTGCAGCCTTATGTGACTGGATGATCTCCAGATGGCCACAGGCTGCAATTTCTAATTTCTTTTTTAAAGTACTCTTGAATGATCTGTGTTTATCAGTATAATTTATTTATATATTTGTTGTACTTGTATTATTGTTTTATGTCATTTTTATTGAATTTCTTGAATTTTCCTATTAAATCTGCTATTTCTGTGTTATGCTTAGGCATACCTTAACACTTAGTTTTCTGTTGGTGTACTATTGCTTTGCAGTGCTACTTTTAGCCTTTTTTCTAATTGTTATTTTTGTTTAATAACGAAAATAGTTTAGTTGTCATTGCACTTAGTCACTTTGTAGTGCTAGCATAACTTTCTAATGGTTTGTAGTCAGTTTAGTAGTTCTTGATTTCTATGTAACTTTCATATAGATTATTCCCCCTTCCTATAATGGAGTACTGTATTTGTTGAATTTATGATTTTGTTTTGTTTTGCTGCAGTTACTGTTTTGGGTGGCCACCCTTTTGTCAAAATTTAGAGTGGTTTCCATAAGTGTCCATGATGAGAGAAAATGCCTCCATGGGACAGGCATGGGAAGTGTGTTATTTGGTTAGGTAAACTCATATCGCTTACAAAAGTGACTTTTATGTAGAATTTTTTTTTTAAATACTGCAAAACAGAAAAGATAGATTGCAGTTGCATCTGTATCATTATCTGGTCAAACTTCTGTTTTAATTGCATTTATAGAAGCAATCAGAGTCAGCTAAAATGTCTATGTCACAAAACTCTGACTAAACATATGCTTTTTCAGGTTTGAGTCCAGCCTCCTCCTTAACTTTGAAGCCATTTAAATAATTTGTAGTTGAATCTTTAAAGAAGAAGGGATGCTGAGAAAGCATGTCTTCCCCTCTGTCTGAAGTAGCCTCAAAAATGATGGAACTCCTTGCCATAAGGGTTCAAGTTTATTAAAATGCCTGTTAAGCTCATCACCATGCAAAGATAATAAGTAGAATGAGAAAGTACATTAATTACAATAATACTGTCAAATACTTAATAAACACTAAATAGAATAGCTAAGAAATTGAGGTCTATCCAAATAATATCAAACAAAACAAAAATTATTCAAATGGATGGCAAAGATACAAGATCTAATACTCTGAAGTAATTTTTTTGACAGACTAGCAGGAGAAACGTCCAATGGACAAGAGAGTTTAAAAATGACAATTGGACTGTCTTAGATGAAAGGCAAATTTAGCTACAGATCACATCTGTGATGACCCCTTACCTAAACCCAGGACAGTAACTAAAGAGCCTCAAGCCTCATCACTATCTCCAGTAAGGAAGCATCCCTGAAAGCAGAGATAGAACACACAATTCCCCCTAAGGGTACAATGGGAACAGGCTCCAAACCTGGCACTGAGCTATTTACTTCAGTCCAGATCCCCAAATGAGTCTTTACACAATCCACTGTAGAGCATTGTGTCACAGTTCTAGGTATTTGACACACACTCTTAAGTATTTGATAATCACATATACAAACACTCTTGAGAAAGACTGGCACAGATTTATCTGCTATGTCCTCTTTCCCAAATTACACGGTAATGCTGCCACCAGTCAAAATACCACAATACCCTTCAAAAGGGGTGTTCATTTAAATTGAGTAAAATAAATATTGATATAAAAGCCAGCATGCAATCCAAGCAGTAAGGCTTTTTAGAGTGGCCCTGGTGTTATCACAATAAGCATAACACTCAGGTTACTAAAAGTTCTTTTTAAATAACAAGCCACAATGTTGTGTCTTTCGGCTTTTCCCGGTTAGGGGTCGCCACAGCGGAACTCTGGTCCACTAATGACTGGCAGTTGATTTTTACGTGCTGAGTTGCCAGCCCTAACGCACAATCTTCAACGAAGGTACGCCTATTCACGCATGTCTCCACGCAGAAGATGCTCTAGCTGAGAGTCGAACCAGACAGCGTCTTACTGTGAGGCGACAGTGCTACAATAGAAGATAGTAAAATATTTAATAAATAAAAATGATTTAAAATATATACACTGAATAACTGATTTCAATAAACCACAGAGATGTAATGGGATCCTATCTCGCCTACATTCATAACTGATGGGCTCGGAGCCGATCCATCGGCTCCCACTCGGCCAATTAGTACACTAGAACGAAGTCTCTTATTGGCTGGGCTACTCCCTATCCCAGGATGCACTACACCTGCTTCCCCAGATCTCATTTGCCGCTTTACAAGCTGGACGTGGTCTCGACTTGGCTGGAGCTAAGTGGTTTCTTTTACCTTTACTGGTCTTTGACCTTGGGTTTTTTCCTCTGAATATTGATAAAACAGCTGTTTTAACAGCTACTCTCTGTAAATTGTGTTTTATAACTTTGTGTGTGAAGTGATTACTGGTACTTTATTTCGCTGTCGGGCAAGGCCCGTTTAAGTTAGAGGGCCTTTGCCCTACTTTTGAGAGTTGGTGTTATTATTTTTTTTCTTCGGGCTAAGCCTGTTTAAATTAGAGGGCTTTGGACCGTTGTTTTTTGTGGTGTTGTGTGTGTTCACTGTGTTCTCTTGTGAGGTAAATCTCCCTCTCAAGAGCTCGTGCCTTGTTTCTCGCGCTCTACAGTTGGCGCAAACCTTGTCAGATTATATTGCTTGTCATACCATTCATTATGTCAAAAGAGCAGAAGTCAGGATTTAAGAAATGCACTCGGTGCAATTACAAAATGTCTATTACAGACAGTCATTCGATTTGCGTGTATTGTTTGGGGCCTAAACATCTACAGGAGACATGTAGTGTCTGTCATGCTTTCTCCTCTTGGGTTCTTCAAGAGCGCAAAAATAAACTGATCTTGAAGGGTCTTATTAAGCCCTCTTTTGAGGAAGCTTTAGATCCTCATGTTACCTCCAAAAAGAAAAGATCGTCGGCTCCGACAAGTCCGTCGGAACCGACTGCTAAAAAGCAAAAGTCGACCTCTTCTTCCTCGGCTCCACTGACTTCGGGGCCGAGGGTCGAAGGGTCTGCCTCGATACCTCTTTCCTCGGCTCCATTAGTTTCGGAGCCGCAGGTTGGAGTATCGAGAGGCGAATCACCTCCATCGGTTCCAATGGCTTCGGAGCCGGTGGAGGTGTGCAGCTCAGACTCTTCCCCCTCGGCTCCGAAGAAAGCTCCTTCGGTGCCGATGGTGGTCCATGCTGTGGTGGAACCGGCGCCGATAGTGTTGGAGCCTTTTCGGAGCCAGTCCCCTACACTCTCGGAGCCGAGAGGAAAGTCTTCTTGTCTGTCTACCTCCTCTAAATCTTCGAAACTGTCTGATTCGGACCTGGATAGGGTGATACAGAGGCTTTTCCAGTCTCCAGTTTTTGCTCAAATGGTCTCGGCTCCAGCCCAGTTGGCTTCGGAACCGATCCCCCCTCCGAAACATTCGATTCCTCCTCCAACCTCCTCGGAGCCGTTGGAGTCGGTGATGGTGGAGCAATGCGGAGCCATACGGTCGGAGCCGAGACCCCTTCGAGGTGTGTCGGCTCCGACTGTGGTTCCTACCCTGTCCTCGGGTTCAGGGTTTGGTACTGGGACTTCCTCAGCCGGGCCCGAGGGGAACACTTTGGGGCTGGGTGCCTCGGTGCCTAGTCTTCCCCTCGGAGCATCGGCTGCTGGAATTCCCAGTGCCATCGTGGCCTCTAGACCAGTGATCTCCATGGAGTCTGGAGGTCCGGCCTTTGAGGCCATGAGGAACGCACTGGCCATGCCTTTGCCGGCTCAGCAGGCTTCTACCTCACCGTCCCTAGACCTGGAGACTGGTGCTTCTGTTGTGTTGCAGTCCCCTGGCAGCGGGGCCCCAGGGCCTGAGGATACCCCCATCGGGGGTTCCCTTCTTCCGGGGGGTCCGTCCGAAACTGCTTCGGACGAGCCCCCACGGAAGAAATTGTGCAAGAGGAAGCACGTGGACTCCCAAGATGAGTCTGTTACATCGGATACTGACCTCGATGACGCGGAAGGGTCCCCCAAATCATCTTCGGATGATATCTCTTTCTCAGATATCCTGGAGATTCTGAGACAGAGAGGAGATTGGCAGGCCAAAACCCCTTCAGCTGAGGAGTCAGTCTTCCTCAAGGCCTTCGGGCCCAGCCCTCCGCCTCCTGGGTGTCTCCGCCTTGATGAACTCCTTGATTTGGTTTCTCGAAGGGCGTGGGAACATCCTGATTCTGTGGAACCGGTGCCTGCGAGACCCAATAAGTTTCTTTCAGCCCCCCCCCAGAAGGAATTTCTGACGAAGGGTGTTCCCGTAGATGCTATGGTGGTGGCTTCTGCCACACAGCAGGATGTGGCAGAGGCTTCAATGTCTGTCCACCCTCCTAATAAGGATTCCAGGAGCATGGATAGGTACGGGAAGCGTACCCTGTCTTCAGCGGCCTTTACCTTACGGTCGCTGAATTATTTATGTCATTTTACCAGGCTCCAAAGGGACCTCCTTAAAGAGCTAAATGACTCCCTCACTGGTAATCTACCTGAGGCGCTGGCCCCTGCTGTTGGCGCCCAGATGACTACCTTGTTCTCCATCGTGAACTCGTCCATGAGGCTCATTTCGTATGCGGCCGAAGGGCGTAGAGCGGGAACAGGCGTTGCCCTCAGGAGACACGCCTGGTTACGCTTGTGTTCATTTGTGGAGGCCTTCAAGTCTTCTTTCGCCGACGCCCCCTTTGATGGGTCATCTTTGTTTGGACCCAAGGTGAAGGACACACTAACTCGGTGCGAGCAGGAGGGCAAGACCTTGACTGCCGCTGGGGCCCGTTTTTCCGCTCCTTCTAGGCCTTACCCCAAGGCCCAGAGAGGAGGGAAAATGTGGTTCAGAAAATCTCAGAAGTCTTTCCCTACTCCACCCAGTGATTCCCCCTCCAGAGGCAGGGGGGGAAATTCAGGAAGACGCCGCCCCAGAGGCAGCAGAGGCCCCCGTAACTCTGGAGACCGCGATTCCTTTCGTGGTTCTTCCTACAACCAGCGTCCCTGAGTTGTTGCCCGACTGTGCAGCTCCGGAGCCAGTCGGGGGTCGGTTTGCGGCACACCCACAAGCTTGGGAATCCATAACAAGCGATCAGTGGGTGCTTCGCATTATTACCGGAGGCTATCTCATCCCCTTCAACAAGCCCCCCCTTTCCTTAAGGGAAATCCCGGACGTACCACCCAGTCAGTGGGATCAGGCAGCAATAGAGGTTTCAAAGCTGCTAGAAAAAGGAGCCATCCAGCCTGTCCCCACCGACCAGATCGGATCAGGAACTTACTCAAGATTATTTTTGGTACCAAAAAAGACAGGGGACTTCAGGCCCATTTTGGACCTCAGTTCATTGAATCGTTTTGTGCAAAAGTCCAAATTCCGAATGGTCACCCTTCAATCCATTCTTCCATTGCTGGAGAAGGATGCATGGATGTGCTCCATAGATCTCCAGGACGCTTACTATCACATTCTGATAGCTCAAGAGTCCAGGAGACACTTACGCTTCGCCTGAGTCAGTCATTTCCAATTCGAGCACTGCCCTTTGGTCTCACCACAGCCCCTAGGGTGTTCACCAAGTGTCTGGCAGTGGTGACTGCTCACCTGAGGAGTCTAGGATTCCAAGTGTTTCCATATCTAGACGACTGGCTCCTTACTGCCACCTCCAAGCATCTACTATTCCAGGCGCTCAACGCCACGTTCACCTTGGGCCGTTTCTTGGGGATTACGTTCAATTGGCAAAAATCTGTACTACAGCCATCTCAGCGTATTACTTTTATAGGCGCAGACTTAGATACAAAAAGGATGCGCGCCTTCTTACCGGCAGCAAGAATTCAGGTTCTGCAAAACCAAGTCAAATCCTGTCTCCCCCTATCAAGAGCTCCGGCCCATCTGATTCTACAACTGTTGGGCTCGATGGTGTCAACTATACTCTTAGTCCCCTTAGCCAGACTTCACATGCGAATTTTGCAATGGCTCCTGTCGGTTCAATGGTCCTATCAGGAACTTCCCTTGAACCATTTAGTCATGATCACGGAGAGTTGCCGTCGGGATCTGCGTTGGTGGCTCCTCCAATCCAATCTTGACCAGGGGCGACCCTTTATTCCTCAACCCCCCGTTGCCACTGTGACCACGGACGCCTCCCAGGTAGGGTGGGGGGGGTCATTACCTGGACAGGTCGGTCCAAGGCACATGGCAAATCCAGGAAACGCATTTGCATATCAATATCCTGGAGATGAGAGCGGTACTCTTGGTACTGCAAGCTCTCCATCACGCTCTCCCGCAAGGTCCGATTGCTATCCTATCCGACAACATGTCGGTGGTTTGGTATATAAACAAGCAAGGTGGAACCAGGTCTTACCCACTCTGCAGAGAAGCCATGAGACTTTGGCACTGGGCGGTAGCTACCAACCGCTTTCTAATGGCAATGCACATACTGGGGAAATCCAATGTGATTGCGGACAGATTAAGCAGGACCATTCTCTTACCCCACGAGTGGTCCCTCAACCAGAGAGTGGCTGCGAAAATCTTCGCCAAATGGGGCCTCCCTTGCTGCGACCTGTTTGCCAGCCCTCACAATGCGAAGTGCAGAGAGTTCTTCACGCTGATCCCCTCCCAGGGACAGATTCCCAGGGACGCTCTGACCCACATTTGGCCCCCCGGTCTTCTTTATGCCTTCCCTCTGGTTCCCCTCCTACCGAGGGTGATACAGAAGGCCATTTACCTGGAGAGCGAGATGATTTTGATTGCCCCGCACTGGCCTCGTCAAGTTTGGTTTCCTTTCCTACAGAGGCATGCGGTAGAAGGTCCATGGTTTTTGGACCCAGTGCCGGACCTGTTGACTCATCAGTCAGGACGGCTTCACCCGTCTCTCAGGTCTTTGAAGTTGGCGGCATGGTTACTCCACTTCCATCCTTAGTCCGAGACAATTCCCTTTCTCCGGAGGTGATCCACATATTGTCTTCTTCTCATAAACCTTCCACTGTCAAACTTTATTCCAGCAAATGGAAAAGATTCGCCTTCTGGGCTCAGCAACGAGGTATAGACCCCCTTACTGCCCCAGTATTGGAGGTTCTGAATTTCTTGGCCTCTCTTTTTCAGTTGGGCTCTTCAGTTTCCACGATTAAGGTTCAGCTAGCGGCTATCTCTAATTTTCATGCTTCCTTTGAACCTTCATTGATGTCTCACAAACTTTGTAAGGCTTTCCTTAAAGGAGCATGGCTCCTTAGGCCTCCAATATCTCACCCTGTCCCCCCTTGGGGCTTAAATATGGTTCTTTCTGCCTTAACTGCCCGCCCTTTCGAACCAGCTGCTACCTGCGATTTGAAATTTCTGTCCTGGAAAACGGCCTTTTTAGTGGCCATAACTTCAGCCAGGCGGGTTTCAGAACTTCAAGCTCTTTGTTCTGATCCTCCCTATTTGATTTTTCACAAACATAGAGTGTCCTTGAAATTAAACCCCTCCTTTTTACCAAAGGTAGCCTCTTCTTTCTGTATTCAACAAACTATAGAGCTCCCTGTATTTTTTCCAGAGTTCTCTAATAACGCAGAATATATCTTGCATCAATTGGACGTCCATAGACAACTGCGTTTTTACTTGAATAGAACCGCTCAGACGCGGAAATCAAATCAACTGTTTGTTTCCTTTGCAATAAACAAATTGGGTCAACCAGTAGCTAAAACCTCCATAGCTAAATGGATTAAAGATTGTATCTCTTTCATTTATTCACAGGCTAACAAAGAGCTTCCCTTTCCAGTCAAGGCTCATTCTACCAGGGCAATAGCTACTTCTGTAGCTTTTCACTCCAAATTATCAATAGATGATATTTGTGCTGCGGCTACCTGGACTTCTCCGCACACTTTCATTTCTCATTACAAATTGGATGTGGTTTCTCGAGGCAGGGCTTCCTTTGGTTCCACAGTTCTCAGGAGTGTTTTCCAATGAGCCACCCAGGATTTAGGTGCTAGGGACGCTGTCCCATCAGTTATGAATGTAGGTGAGATAGGATCCCATTACATCTTTTAGTTATGTACTTACCATAACTTCGGATGTATGGGATCCACCTCGCCTACATTCATACGTACCCACCCTCCTTCCCCCTTCCATTGGGATTTAGAGGAGATGTAGTTCCATTTGGAGATCTTCTCTTGAAGAACTTTAGTTGGTTGTAGTGACTACTATTTTTTCTGTGTTTGCATTTATGTATGAAAGCGAACAAACAAGATCTGGGGAAGCAGGTGTAGTGCATCCTGGGATAGGGAGTAGCCCAGCCAATAAGAGACTTCGTTCTAGTGTACTAGTTGGCCGAGTCGGAGCCGATGGATCGGCTCCGAGCCCATCAGTTATGAATGTAGGCGAGATGGATCCCATACATCCGAAGTTATGGTAAGTACATAACTAAAAGTTTCACACACAGGAATTATGAAAGTAACACCCCGGTGTTATCACAATAAGCATAAACACTCTCAGGTTATTAAAAGTCCTTTTTAAATAGCCAGTCACAATAGAAGGTAGTAAAATATTTAATAAATTCAAATGATTTAAAACATATATACACTGAATAATGTATTTCAATAAACCACAGAGTTTCACACACAGGAATTATGAAAGTAACACTGAAGGATGTTTCACACTGATTAGGAAAACATTTAACTATCTAACTGTAGCTTCCTGTCTAAAGATTAACTGCCCCTGTCTAATCTAATTAAGTCAGCAAGGCAAGATGATGCTCTTACTTCTGCAAGCAAAATAATAATATATGTCCACTCTTCAGGCTGTTGTCTAGTCCTCAGTGACTGGAATAGAAAATCCTATTATTTCTGCTCAACAGCTCTGAAAAACTCAGTGATAAATGCTGATATGGAAAATAACACTGACTACTGAACAACACTGAACTCAGCTGAATCAGAACCTGCTTTTTATAGCAGTTTTTTTTTTGTCACAGAAAGCTGTTATGAAAATTCTGCTCTCTTATTTCAGAATTTTGAAAAGTAAACAAAAACAGCTGCTGTGGAGATTCCATTCTTTTCAGCTGTGACATACGATGACATCACCTTCAGGTCAGCTGACTGGCACAACCTGCATTCAGAATTCTTTTTAAAAGACATATATTTGGTCAGCCAGAACACTGTTTGATTCAAACATCTTACACAAGTCAAAGAAAGAACAAAAAAAATAAACCTATTTTACAAAATTATAGCTAGTCATGATGGCATTTATAACATAGGTTGCAAGTGTTTACAAAACTGCAGCCAGATATGCTAGCATGGATAACAATAGCTAATATTCTCACATCAACCAGAATAGAAATCTCCTGCATTTTCTTTCATCAAGCCATTCCTCAATAAGTACACATATACAGTCTCATCCAACCTCAGATCTTTCCCAATAAACTGCTTCTGTTGACATTAGGTTTCACAACACTGGCTTCAATCCTTCTCTCTGTGTATTGTGGATAACAGAATAAATCCTCATCTAACTATTTCCAGACACACCCGATTCTCAATGAGATAGGAACAGTAGTAGCAGTTGTAGTGTCAAAAATATTTGGAGGATTGCAAAAGTAAATTGATGCTTGTCACTTATCTTATACAATGGATCCAAGGGGTGACTATCTGTATTACTATAAAACTGCTTGTGTATATGTATCCATTCAATTATTTTAGACTATTCATATTTGGGAAAATGACAGCAATAGTAATGGTAGCTCATAACCTAGAAAAGATGCCATAAATTCAAAAGTGCTGGGTTTCTAAACAACATGAATAGACCAAAACTAAACTAGACAGTAAGTAGAAACAGAGAACAGACATGGACAAGGCAGCCAGTTTTCACCATCTTATTATTATTATTACTACTATTACTAAAGTTATTAAAGGATTCTCATGCAAGTTGTGGAGAAATATATATCTCCAATTACAGTTAATGTAATGGAGAAATTTAAATCCCTGGTTATGTTGTAGGCTTTTTCTACTCTTCAATTGAAGAGCCAAAAAAAAAAAACTCTAGTAATCTACTTGCTACACCTTACCACACAGAAAGCACTAATGAGCTGCACTGCCTTTTTTGTACCGGCACTCAGAATTGTATTAAATTCAACACTGACAACCCTGGTATTGACATTGACAGTGTTGATGTCAGGACCACTCTAGCATCTATGTTCTCAACTGTAGTGCAGTCTCCTGGATGAGTCCCAGCCCTGAGTCTTCAGTTTCAGCTCTGGCTCTTATGTTCCTGATGCTGACATCAGGACCTATTTTGATGGCTGAGGATTTGACTGGACCTGCTTAAGGCTGTTAGTTTCAGTGCTAGCATCAATACTGTGCTAGCACACTTTGTTATGGTGTCCTTCCCAAGTTGCTGAGTCTCTAGCCCCAAATTTTATCATACAGTATAGAAAGTTTAAGGTTATTCAGCTGCTTCTCAGACCACATTTTCTACAAGGATTAAGTCTTTATTAGATTCATCGCCACCAAGGTGCATAGGAAGGTGAAATGCAAGAGGAATAAGTCCGCTACAGCTGATTTGGATGATGATGAGGACACTGTTCCTCTTGCGTCTGCCCAGTAATCCCATGTTTATGGATGTCCTAGAAATACATTAAAGAGGTAGCTGGCCAACTATTTTTTACTTTTTTCCAAGCCACCATTTTATAAATCACCTTTACCCAAGAATTCTTATAACACATCTTTATAGCTTTCACCTATGCCATGTGCTTCATGCATTCCTATACTGCCTCTTGACTAATCTTGCCCAAAGCATAGTTTAATGGTTGGTACATCACCTTATGCATTCTTTTTTTCAAAATTCCCATAAGTATTTTGGAATCCATGTTCCTAAGGTCACTGGTCCTCACTTCTTTTCTGTCATCTTTTTTCTATTTGAATTGCATTACCCCATCACAGATTTCTTCTTTTAGTTCCTCATTTTTACTTATATCTTTATAAAAATGTTATCTAGTCCATTTGGACCTGGTGCTGAATTTTCTTTTCCTTCCCTTATTATTTCTTATAATTCATTCACCTTTATTTCTTTTTCTAATTCTTTTTTACGTAATCTGTCATTTTTACAACTTTCCATATTTTATGTTACACTTCTTTCTTTTTTTACATCTCATAAACAAAATTCTCATAGTCTTCATAGTTTCCTCTTGGTTATAGTCAATAACCCCTTTTCATCATAAATTGCATCTGTTTTCCGTTTGTTTCTTTAACCTGTTTTCCTAATCACGGTGTAACATGTTTTTACCTTTTAATTTTTTGTCTAACCATTAATAACAACCTTTTCTTCTTTTTCATATATTTTTTTCTCTAAATCATTTACCCTTGTTCCTTTTTTTTCAACTTCAAGCTTATTTTATTTATTTATTTACTTGTATTTTACTCAGCCAGAACACTGATCTTGGACCTTTTTCAAACAGCCCAAAAGTGATGTATAGTTAAGTGACTTGCTCAGACTCATACAGTTGGGCAATGGAAGCTGAATCACTGGACCACAGGAAACAACTCATTAACAGCTCCTTAATCATGTAAGCCAAAAATGTCTGCATATTTTTCTTATTCACGTATATCAGGTTTCTTTCAAAATTTAAATTTATATATGTCTATATTATATTTTATCACCCACCAATAAGTCCAATTTATTAATATTCATATGTTCATACCAGAATTAGTCATTTTCTTGTTTTAATAAAGTCTATGTTAACCTTTTTATTTCTTTTAATTTCTTTATAAAATTTTTATCACCCACTAAAACTCCTATTGCTTCATGGTCAGAAAATTCTCCAGTCTTCACACCTCACATTTTCTTTGACATCGTTTGTGTATAAAACATAATCTATTTCTCTTTTAAATATATCACTCTGATAAATCCAGTTTATTTTTCCCCTAATTTTAAATCACATTTAATCACATATTTTATAACTTTTATGTCGACTATCTTTCCTTTTTCTTTCTTTAAATTATAAGTATAGTCCCCTATCATAATTACTTCATATTCTCCACTACAAACTGTATTTCCTCAAACATTTTTTCATCTCTGTCATATTCATATATGTATAAATAACACACAGTCATTACTCTTTCTCTTTGTCTTTTATCACATACTACCAGTCTTCCTGGTATAAATTCTATGAGGTCTGTTATTTTTACTTTCTCACAACTGTTATGCCTGACCAAGAAAACATTTCTTTCACTGTACAGCTCCACTTTGTTTCTCATCTCTTTTATGATGCATCTTGTATCTAAGGAACATATAATGTCCACATTTATTTTTGCGCCATTCTCTTACTGTCAAGCCTTTAACCCCCTTTCTAATACGTACATTTAGTGCTAGCACTGAAACATTCCTTTGCTTTTTTTCATCCTTTGTGGTTCCAAATTTTATTTTTCTCATTCTCACTCATCCCCAGTGGATTTTATTTTTCCTGCTCACTTTCTCCACCTGTTTTCATATCCCCCTCTTCTGCCTTAAGAATATGTTGTATATGAAACATTTTGCGGCTGTATTTCCACATTTGTTTCTGTTGTTTCAGTATTGTGTGTAGTATTTTATCCACCACTGCTTCATTCTTGTCATCATCTCCCAACATCTACAGTGGTACAATCTTGCTCAGACTGTGCTTTATCTGAAAACAGTTTTTTCTTCCTCTAGCTTTTTTTTCCAATATCAATGGGCAAATCCATACAAAAAAATAATTATGCCATTCCATTTCCTACACTTAGGTAAACAATTTCTGGCTGTATGATCTGTTTCTCACATTGAGTGCATGTTTTCCTTTTATATACCTGCACTAAACGATCTTCTGCACCACAATAAAATCACACTTTTGTCTGCCTCAAGTACCTTACAGTACCTCTTTTTCCATTCACGTCAATTTCATTTGAAACATGTTTAACCTTTCCTTCACACAGATTTAAAGTTTCTCAAACCTCACACCTGAATCCATGCATTTATTCCATCATAAACTTTTTTTAATTTCATGTGCATTGTGACATTCAGTTAGAAAATAAGTTTTCAGTTCAGTCTCTGTAAATTGAAGTCATTTTTCTTCAGTTGCAGTGCTAAATTGTAAAAAAAAAAAAAGAAAAGAAAAAAAAGAATATTCTTTCCACGTGATAGTCATTTTTTTCATTTTTTCCACTTCACACATAAACAACACTACTGGTTTAAGATACTGTGCACAACGGATCATAAGGCTGTGGATTCTATTCCCACTTCAGGTGATTGGATTCATTTTTCCATTTACTGACACTGCAGAGCAGCATTAGGCAGTGCTGCACTCCTGAGTGTACCATCTCTGTCTGTCTATTTATCTGTCTATCTTTGTTAATCTTGCAAGCGGGGTGGTCATAAACCCTTTTTCACCTATAAAATAGGACATAAAGCAACAACAGTTGTACATTGATTTACAGAGATAGCAAGCAAGAACTTAGAGTCATATTTGGCAATTACATATATAGTAATAGTGCACATCAATAGTGAGCAACACATTCAGAAGTTTGTGCATATAAAGAACATATAAAGACAATTTGCAATAGATACATTATTGGCAGGATGAACATCCTAGAAGATGATATCATGTGTAGACATACAGCAAAGTAAGATTTTTAGAAATGTATTCAGGCATATGTATATCTATCTGTCTATCTATATATATATATATATATATATATATATATATATACATATATATATATATATATATATATATATATATAAAATTATGTAAAGAAAATTTGTAAGCGATACATTGTTTGTGGAAGGATGAACATCTTAGAGAATTTTAAAGACAGACCAGTCTAAAAATGAATACTGGTTGACTAGCAAAGAGGCTAAGAGATCAGTTGCAGTAGTGAATAACAAATCACCAAAAGCATTCTGCCAACTTCTAAAAAGCAGTAGATGGCATAAAGAAACTCTTATCAGGTTGCAAGGCAAACACAGAAAGATAAAGAAGATAGTCATCATATGCTATTCATAAGGGATGTCAGCAATAACCTGCTCGCCAGTTTGGATAACATTAACTACAGATGGAAGGAATACTTTCACTAGCTTCTGAATGAAAAAAAACCCACAGAAGCTGTACTGCCCCTTATACATCCTACAATGAAAGCGGAAGAGGAGCCTACCATAAAAGAACAACACTAAGGAAAATGAAGTTATGGAAAGCAGTAGGTTCCGACAAGGTCACAGCAGATATGATCAAGATGTTGGGTGAAGTATGGGACAAACGGCTTCAGATGGTATTCATAACAGTATGGAGAGAAAGGGGTATTCCAGATGAGAATAAGCATTCTAGTGCCACTGTACAAGAACAAAGAGGGTATTCATAACTGTGGGCAGTATACAGGTGTCAAGCTCCTGCCCCACTGCATGAAAGTTCTAGAAAGGGTGATTAATAAACATATATGGAGAGCAGTAGAAAAAGCTAGAGGTGATAAAGATGAAATGCTTGAGATGGGTGGGAGGTTCCACACTGGGGGACAGATGAAGAAATGATGACATCAGAGCAGAAGCCAAAGTAGCTCCAATTACAGAAAAGATCAAAGAGAACAGACTGCTATAGTCTGAGCATGTGCAGGAAAACAGAAGACAATTTGGTGAAGAAGACTTAGAAGAAACAGGAAGAACACAAGAGGAAATGAGGATGTCCAGCAAAGAGATGGACGGATTGTATGACAGAAGAACTGCAACAATTATATGACTGTTGAAGAAAGTAGGAGAGTGGCATTGACTTGAGAAAGAGAGAAAAATTGCAACAGTTAACATGACATCCCAATCCCATGTAGAAAAATGGGAAAAAGGGGACTGATGATGATGATGATGAACATCTTAGAGTTTGCTGCATATGAAGGCATACAGCAAAGTAAGCATTAACAAACTGAGTAAGGATGGAATGTCAAATCGATTTTGGATCTGCAGTAGTAACTAAGTAGCAATAAAATTGTTATGGTCTAGTGTGACCTTACTCTGAGTCTCTGAAGCAACTGCATTTGAATTCTTCTGTAGATGCTCCTTTAACGTTTTCTGAAATTGATTGTGTGTGTGTGTGTGTGTGTGTGTGTGTGTGTGTGTGTGTGTGTGTGTGTGTGTGTGTCAGTCACATTACTAGTGATAAAATTCCAAAAAGTAGGAACCAGTTTAGAAAAACATTTCACACAAGTGACCAAAAAGTATTGTGCCTGTTTCACTTTAAGGCTATCAATGGTCCTTGATGTGTAGGCTTAACAAGTTGGCTAATGGTGGACAGAGTTTATCCTTAAGGAGTTTAAATATTTAACAGGTAATTGGTTCTGCTAGCCACTGGCATATGTCTGGCCTTTTGAACTGTAACGCAATGATATTCGTTTTTTCTGACCAGATGACTAAATCTTAATTTTTCTGTTCATTTTAGCAAGATAGTATTGTGACTTGACACTGCTGCTATAATCAGTAGACAGCACTCTAGTCTGGAATTAAAATAGTAATAGTGATGGTTTTGTAAACATCACTGGTCACATGGTCGCATACAGAATAGACTGCCTTAAGCTGTTGAAGCACTTTTGAAGTTACTAGTTCAGTGTGGTTATGACCTAAGAGTTGACCCAGTTGTGTAGGATTTAGGAACTTATGTGGAGAGTGACCTAATTTTTGACCAACATGTGTCTATTGTTGTAAGAAGGTCCTTCTATATTGCACAACTTATAAATAAAGGGACTGTGTCTAGATCTAGGAATGTCATTGCCCCTTTATTCAGCCCTCATTAGGCCAGTCATTTGATGTAACGTTTCCTTTGGCATGTGCCTGTCCAGACACATGCAACAACTATAACGCCCACAGAGATACCTTACTAAAAGGATGCAAGGCCAAAACAGCATGCTCTTCATGGACTAACTCAAAGCTCTGTCAATATACCCAGTGTCCTACAGATTTCTTAGTGGTGACCTGTGTCGGACATACAAGGCATCCTCCAACCCATTACAAGTGGATTTACTGCACATCAGCAAGTCAAATGACATCAGAAATACTTGGTCTACAGATCTAAACCTGTTCTTTAACATCCAAAAAATGGTTTGGAGGGACAGATATATCTCACAGAGGATACCGCTGTTGTGGAATAGAATCCTCATCCACACAGAACAAAGTTCACCTTGTCTATTTTCAACCACAGCTTAGATCTATGCATGGGGAAACAGAAATTTTACTCTAGAACTGTCCCCTGTACTACTAAAGGACAGAGTCTCCCAAATCCTTTATTCCATACATAGATCCCCTCAGATCATCTATGGTATGATCCCAGTTATTCTCATTAAGTGTAATGTATAATTATAAAATATGGGATGGTAAGGCATCTATAATCAAATGGGTAGGTTATTTTGAGAACAAAAAGGAAAATTGGCTAGGCTTAAAATGTCCCGCAATGGCATCTAGCCTAGTACTTACCTATGCACCTATGAAAGGGCAGAGTATTGTTCAATTGTACACCAAGATGTATTTGTAATGTTTTATTTGGTAGTTTCCTTCCTGGTCTGTTCTATTTGCTTGAAAGGCTGTAGATAGCCTTATATCTGTACATAAATGGCAACTGAGGATTTGATCATATTGATTGCAAGCTTATTTTCTGCGCACCGGTTCCATCGTGTAAGATTATAGTGGTGGAGGTCCCAGGGCAAGTTGTGTGTGTGTATATATATATATATATATATATATATATATATATATATATATATATATATATATATTATATATATATATATATATATATATATATATACACATACATACACACACACACACACACACACACACACACACACACACACACACACACACACATATATATATATATATATATATATAGAGAGAGAGAGAGAGAAAGAGAATGGATGAGAGAGAGAGAACAGAAGTAAACCTAAGATGGATCCCTGTGGCACTCCACTATTAGAAATACCATTTTTGGAATGATAATATTGCACCTCATGAATACTGTTAACTTCAGCAAAAACACAGGTAAAATAGTCTCTACTCTGTTCTTAGATCTCGCAAATGCATTTGACACTGTCTCACACATCATATTCTTTCAAAAACTAAAACTCATAGACCTCTGAAGCTCAACCCTACAATGCTTCAGTAGTTATCTTTCAAACATAACCAAAAAAAGTGCGAAAAGCTCTCCAACAAACACCAAGTAAAGTACAAGGAGAGCAAGCTGCTTGGAGAATGAAACGAAACGTTAGGACGAAAACACGAGTGGATTTAAGGTGTTTATGATACTGTATTTTGTGGTTGGTTAACAATAAAGTTTTTTGGCCAGACAATTCGTTTCATTCTCCAAACGGCTTGCTCTCCGTGTACTTTACTTTATCTTTCAAACATACACCAAGCTATCAAGTGGGAGTCCAAAATCTCCTTCTTGTTACAGTAGGGGTACCCCAGGGTTCAGTCTTAGGGCCTTAATTTTTCAACATTTTCATAAATGACCTTCAGACAATCTCTAATCATGCCATGCTGGTACAATATGCAGTAGAATATCTTAACTCATTGAAGCAAAAACTCAGGAATCATTTTCATCCATTGAGTCCTGCCTTAATATCTTCCAACTTCTGCTAAATAACAAAAACACCAAATTACTCCTCCTTACTTCTATATTGTACAATGATGCTAAGCCCAACCTAATCATTACTTCCCTAAACAGCACTCGGATTCAGTGAGTTATTCACATCAAACTCCTTGGAGTCACAATTGATGATAACCTAAAATTTGACTTGCACATGCAAGAAGTAATAAAGAAGATGTGTCAGAAACTTGTGACCCTACAACACATAAATTTCTTAATGAAGATAGGTGGGCAGTGGCTGTAGTATTTCTATTTCCAGCATCCATATTTATTAATCTGCACTTCAGCATGTCTGCTGAAGTACAGCAGTGCTATAATAGAGTTGCAAAATGTTGCATGCAACCTTCCCTATAGGTCTTATCATTACATAGATCTTCAAAAACTCAAATGGCTGTAACAACCTCAACAACTCAGCCACACATGGCATACAAGCTAGTCTATAAACCAAACACATTTCTGCATGTGCATCTCAATTTCCCAGCACAAAAATACAGACTAAGCCTAAAATAATGGTAGACAAAGGCACAAAAATTGGAACAGATTTTGAATATTGCTCTTATAAACTTAGAAAGTTGCTAGAATAACAGAATATGTCATTATTTAGTAACTACAGCCTTCAGTAATTTGCTAGAAGAACACAAATTTTATGAGGAACAGACAAAAATATGGGACAAAAATCTGAATATTGTGATAAAATCTGCACAGCTAAGAGGTATGTGTCTGAGTCAAAAAGATATCCTTATACCATACATACTAGCAGTAAGTCTATG